>NW_009616907.1:0-23951 GCF_000690535.1 Cariama cristata
CGGTGCCCTTAGCCCGGTGCAGCCGGCGGTGGGGAGCAGGTAGCGGCCGCCGCTTGGGGTTCAAAAGGCCGGTGTGGGGCGTTGACCCACACGTGCACCCACTTACCACAATTTTAACACCCGGTGCCTGTAGCACTCACAGCTTCAGCTGTTTTCTTTTTTTTTTTTTGCCTGTGACAAGTTTCACTGAAAGCAAGGACGGGAGGTTAAAAGTGATACTTGAGCTGTAATGACTGAGCCTGGATCAGAAAAGAGTTTTGTGGTAAAAGGCCAACGGGCAGAAGGACCACGGGTGAGGGTGTGCGCAGAGGGAATCGCGCGCGGCCTGCCAGCAAACAGGAAAGCGTGAGGAAAAAGGGTGTTGAAAGTGAGAAAGGGGTTATCCAGCTTCCCAGCTCTCCTGGGTGGGAAAACCTGTTAGAGCTGAGAGTCTGCTGCAAGACAGCGCAGCTGTAGGTGGGCTTTGGAAGGGGGGAGGCGGGTGTGAGAAAAGAGTTTTGGGTATGGGTGAGGAGAAGGCTGCAGATGGATGTAATGGGGTACGTGGAGGATTAAGAGATAACAGGAGACTGAGGAGGCAAAACAGTGGAGGCAGTAGAGAAGGCGTAACATTAGGGAAAGCTGAGATGAAGGGATCTGCGATTTGATGAGATGAAGGGATCTGAGATTTGACAATTGTGAATCTTCTCTGTGGAAAATCTTGACCGAGTTCTCACTCCTGTGTCCCCAGGTTTCATTAGCTTCAGGACACTGATAGTTGATTTGGTCAACTGTGTGCGACCTTGTGCTGTGGTTGGCGAGAAAAGGTGCTGAGCAGAGATGCAGCCTTTTCAAGGGAAGTCAGTTATTTTTTTACATCGTGAAATGTCGGGGTTACAGCACATTAATGGCCACTGTAATGCTCTGCAGGACCCATGGCAAAGGACAGTTTTAAGGAGGAGTTTGGGGGTTGCTGGTAAAGCTACCACAGGGAGGACACCAGAGGATGGAGAACAGAGGCATACGTTTTAAAATCTTGCAAATGGATGGTGGAGGTAGGCCCTGGGAGAGCTGAGCAGCAGTGGGAGCTAAGCCCTCCATAATAAGTGAGGTGGGGGTAGTCTTTGAGGTCTTGGGAAATGAAGATGAGCAGTTTCAGGCTGCCATTGCAGAAAAGGAGGAGCTGGCAGATGGAAGCACCACAGGTGTTATGTCAGTTGTAATGAGCTGGAAAAATGCACTTTGCAGTGCTGTTCTGGTGGAGGTTAGCAGGGTAAGACTGTGCTCCTTGAGGCCAGAGGAAAGCATGCTGCAACAATCAAAATGCAAGCTGAGAGGGACGTGGGTGGGAGTTTTAGCTGTTTTGGAAGCTTGTAAAAACCATATGGAGTCATTAAAGCCTGAAGAGCTAGAGGGTGATCTACGCTGAAGATGATACACAGGTTATGGATAAAGATTAAGGAAGCAGGTACGAAGTATGTGTTCTCCTGGGAGGTGCAGTATCATCCTGGACAGATTAACCCCATCAACTCCTTTTCAGAATTGCACTTGCTCAAAGTGGTGTAGTTTTGCTGTTCTGTTGTTTCCTAGGCATAATGCTGGATTTTGCCCATTCTTCAGTAGTAGTTGGTTCAGTTGGTAACTCCTAAAAATCATGTGAAATTGAACGGAGAACTCATGTGGCTGTTGACAAAACAAGATAATAGCCTTATATGTATTATTTCAGCTAATATGGAAAATCAGATTTTGGACTAATATGTTTTTTCATCCAACAATCTCATATCTTATTATTTTAAAAACTCTGTGTTGAAAGATTTTTAACACAGATCCACAATTATTATGATTCTTCTTTTAGAGATATTTGTGGTTGCATCTTCTTTATGAATGGGGAAAGGAGTAACTTTTCTCAAGTAGTGAATTAACTGGGTGATAGAAGCCCTGATGTCTTGTTTGTTTGCCAGTTAACAATGTGAACCTTTTAAAGATGAGTATTCTAGTGGACGAAGTAAGAAAAGATTGCAAAGATGTAATTATAGGGGGAAAAAAACCCCAACCCTCGTGATCGTAACAGGAATAATTTTAAATAAGAAAATCCATGCAGATATATTAATACACATTAATTTACAGATTAATTCCTGTGATCAGAATCTGAACCGATGCTGTGAAATAATAGAATTGAACTCTGAGATTCAAGGGCAGCTCTTCACAATCCTCAATGAAACATCTCAAGAAGGTAAATCAGTGCCTTGTCTTATTACTAACACATTTTACGTGTGTCATCTTGTCAAGCTGTGGCTCTTTCTGTAAGTGTTCTCACAATTTCTTAATGTATGTCTTTTCTTAGGCGGGCATTATGCAGGTGTGGAAACAATAAAAACTCGACTCCTGCCATGGCTAGGGACTTGTTTTTCCTGTGCTACTTCAGGAAGGCTCTTTGAAACCAACATCTCTCTCACTCAGGTACATAGAAAATGTATTTAAAGGGAATAAAAAGATGTGAATTTATACCTGCAGGAGAGCTTTAATGCCTTTCTGTTAATAATAGCCTCCCTCCCTGATTTTACTTAATGAAATATGTCCTTAGTTTCTCATGGGGACACCTATGCTATTTCTTTGTCTCATCTTACGTTTCATTGGAAAGGGAAATCAAAGAGGTTATTAAAGTTACTTTTGGCCTTCTGGGGTTTATGCTATTTCACAACAATGAGTGACGATATGGAGGAATTTGCTTTGTAAGCAAAGCTATGTTCTTGTATTGCTTTCCTTTTCTAGGTAAAGAATTATGCTACATTTACATTTGCAAAGACGTCATAGAAGCATTTATGCCATATCTCTATTAGTAAAAACCTAACACTGTGTGAAAATACATGTGTAAACTGAAGGTGTGTATAAACTCCATGCATTTATCTGTGAGCTCCTGTTATTTTTTTTTTTAAGACACCCCCCCCCCCTTTGTTTAGTATCTGAGCATTATAATATCTCCAGAAGCGGGGGCAGGATGTGAAGAAGGTGCTTATGTCCATCATGATACCATGACGTGCCTGACTTGGTGTTTGGAATTAGTATCTGTTTGATATTTACTGAAAGGGTTGTAGTACTAACAGTTCAGTGGAAAAGTCAGATCTGCTGTGGCTTTGTCCTTTGAAAGAAAACAAGAATGTTGGCTGATACAGGCTAGGGGAAAATATTGAAGATCTTGAGATTTGACAGTGATGTTTCCATGTTCTATGACTTCTCCTTTTTACATCTCTTCTGTCAAAATCTTTCACAATTAAAATAAGGACAAATGAAAAGTGATATCCCTTAAGAGTCAGATTCTAGTGTATTGCAGGAGTAGGGTTCTGCCAAAAACACCCCAGATGTAAAATAATGATGTTATTAAATGACAGTATACCCGATACACCAGTTACGGATTTGTCTTGCACATGACATTCAAAATTTAAAGAAAAGCCTGCTGCACAGTTACTTATTTAATTCTAGTAGTATCAGGTAAATCTGTAGGTTGCTAAAGACAGAGCTGCATGTATAGTAGTGTGCTTTCTGGAATGACAGTAGTTGCCTCCCCTGTTCTAATAACTTCTGTTATTTTGTGTACATGAATTCCCAAAAACTTTACTTGAGTTGGTGATGCAGTTAGTCAGAAGATGACTGACTGGAAAAAAACCCCATGCAACACATCTGCAAGAACACTTTGTTCAGATGATATGTATACAGGTAGTAAATCTGCATATAAAGACCTTCTATATTCTCTATCATGAGGTGGAAAAGAAGTCAATGTTTTTCCTAATATAATTGAGTGTTGATTTGTGTGCCTGGAGGGTATTGCTTATGTCTTTGGAAGATATACAGTTGCTTTTATTTTCAGTTACTTTAGAAGTGGTCTTTACTGAAATATTTAGAAATACATCTGCCAATAATGCTGTGCTACGTTGCTGTAAGGTAGAACATTCAAGCAGTGTGATTTTTGTGTTTCGTTGTAGGATTCAATTGAGAAAGAGAGGCAGCTGAGAGAGCTGGCCACAAATCAAACTTTTCAACTGCAAGAACTGCAGGAAGAACTGACTTCAACTCGTCTACAGCTTGACCAAGTGCAACAAGAGTAGGGGAATGAACTGTTCTTATTTTGTTTGTTTTTTGTTTTTCAACAAGCCGTATTTTACTCTTGACATCTAAATACGGATGGAGATTTGTAAAATGTCTCATTTCTGGCTTAAAATCAGAGCTTCAAAATACATTTAGGCACTGGATTGTCCGTGTGTGTCCAAAGAGAGGTACAAATGATACAGTCATACCTGCATTCATAAATTGACTTGGTAGGTTTTGCTTCTGGCAGAGGGATTGAAAGACATGCCAGTATTCTAGATAAAAGGGGTTTGTTTGTGTAGTGCATTGCCATCCCAGTGGAATTATAGTTAATGAACTGTTGCATGCTGAGCAAACCTTGATAAAAATCAATTGAGTAGCTATAGTGCAACACTTATCAAAAGACCTAGAACATGTCATAATTAGTTATGGTCCAACAGGTCCCATGTCCTTCTTGTATTGGAGACCCCAGAGCTGGATGCAATACCGCAGGGGGAGTCTCATGAAAGGGGACTAGATGGGGGGAATCACCTCCCTGGTTGCCCAGGGAGGCTGTGAATTCTCCATCCTTGGAGATACTCAAAAGCCATCCGGACATGGTCCTGGGCAACTGGCTCTCAGTGGCCCTGCTTGAGCAGGGAGGCTGGACAAGGTGGCCTCCAGAGGTGCCTTCCAACCTCAGCCAGTCTGTGGTTCAGGTATATATAAAGGTTGGTTTATGGGTGAGGCATATGCTCCTGTGTGGATAGAAAGAGAGTATTTGATGAGCTGGAGAAGAGTGTTGGATGGTCAAGGTGAGAAGTACAGGGAAAGTTATTCACTAATACAGATTGGAGTGAGTGTGGCAGTCATTTTGGGCTAGCCCCTACAAGAAGTGGGAAGTTGGTGGTAAAGCTTTTGTACAGTTTTGTGGGTTACATTTCTTTGTGCAGTGAGGTCTGAGAGGCATTGGCTGTGGTTTGCAAAGGTAGAAATCGGGAAAGTGGAGGTTTGGGAAGAGGTAGTTCAAGCAGAGATTAAGTCATGCGTGAAAGTTTCAGAACTGATCCTTTCAAGGTGATGCAGTACGGAGTCATGATTTTGTAGTTATTGGCAGGGAGGGGACAGCTGCAGGAGAAAGGGAATTCATGTCCCAAGATACCCCATCTGTGGACAGTGAAGTCATTCTGAACGCTGTGAGTGGTTGAAATTGATGGAGGAATTGGAATTGAGTCTTAACGAAAAATAATCAGTTGTAGCAAAATCATTCTATTACTGCATAGTCAGATAAGACTTTTTATAAGCTGTTCGTCTGCACAAAGCCCACTGTGATTGTTTTCATATGTTAAAGCAGTATGGACTTGGTCTGCTTAAGCAGTCAGTTTGTCATATTAAATTCTCTGGTAGAATCTCTCTTTACCATGAAGGTTATTAATTTTTCTTGCAGTCTGGCAAAAACCCAGTTGGCTCTTAAAGACACAAAGACCAAATCAGCCACTACTCTTTTGGCAACAGCAGATGAAATTGTTCAGCTAAAAGCAGCATAAGAAAAATTGAATGTTGGGGTATTTGTGGCAGAAAGTCAGCATGCAGAGACAGAGTCTGTTTACCTGAGCAGGTTCTGTTTATTCTACACTGTCCTGTGCTATAGCAAAAAATAGGTCTAGCTCCTTAACATCCTGTAGCTTTGTTTTTGGTGTTCTAGAGAGAGAATTAGCATAAGAAGATCCATGTGAGAAGAACCCTTATGGCTGAACTTCTTTTTTTCTTTAGGATAGAGGAAGGATTACTTTGAAACTAGCAGCTTAATAGCATTTGAATCTTGTAGATGAAGTTAAATAGGAAAGAGCCATATTCTGAATATAGCTGGAAACCATTGTTTGCTCTTTGCTATGGTGCTCTTGGAAGTAGCATGTGTGTTAAATAAAAGACACTTTGGTCTGCCTATCTTAAGATAAAGTTCTTTATATAGCTTTTTATTTTAGACCATTTTTTGCCAGATCCTTTTGCCTGTCTGCACAGAAGTAATGTCTATGGTTAATGTCAGCATCTCTGGTTTAAAAATATTTTTTGAGTTTCTAAGTGTGTTAGTCACATCTGGGAAGCTAATCTGGATCAGTAAGGGTGCAGCTGGGGACCTACCTTTCCATTTCAATACAGGGGTCCTTAAAACTAATTTCCTTTTGTGGCTTGGCCTACAGGCAGTTCTAGAAGCAGTAATAATTCTTCACTGTTATGAAATATAGCCCATGTCTCTCTCTTTTTTTTTGTTTTGTTTGTTTGGTTTGGTTTTTTTAGTGTGTTATATTATCAGGAAAAAAAATACAAAGGTCGTTGAAATGAATTCCAACAGCGTGTGAATTCTTGTGATAACTGACATTTCAACAACAGAAATATAGTTAGTTATACTTGTTAAATAAATGCTTATAGCCTTTCAGTTGAATAACAGTGCTGCTCTTAAAAATGGAGGAAACTTGACTTTGCTGCTTACACTGTAGGAAAGGACATAACTGTCCATGAGTTTATCTTGCCTTTTAGGACAACTGAGAGGATGAGCTTCTCCTGATAAAGATAAGCAAACAAATAAACCTCAGGCCATTAGAGCTTCTACTTATAATATGAAGCTGAATATCACTTGTTCATCTCTGGATGTTTACCATTGCATCTAGAATAATGTTAATTGTCAGATTTCATCCATGGATTTTCCTAGCAAGTGTTGATCACTTTGGATTTTAGTTTTTTTGGATGGCTACCTGGGGTATAAACTCCTATTCCCATAAAATGGGTTCATTTGATTTGTTGGGTGAAAAGTAGCTCATGTAACTCCTTGATTCTTAGATATAACCTGACTGCCGTCTTCCTGATTAGAAGTATTAGTAGGGAATAAAGCATCGCACAATTCGTATGTGTGGGTCTTCATGCAGACTGGACAGAAATTCATGTTGCCATTTGTACTACTGACAGAAGAATAAAACATTTGTGTCTTCCCATGAATTCAGGAATTCTGTAATCTCCACATACTTATGGTTCATGTTCACTCTCAGGTTAGTTGGTAGTCTACATTTGCATCTTCTGCCTGGGCGTTCCAACTTTTGATTGAAGGAAAGTTGCTATTTTTCATGTTCTGCGAATCAGCTTTTCAAAATTTGAACCCTTTTAGTTGGGTGAAATCAGATTTGCCTAGTCTTCACCTGTCTGTCAAAACCATAATCCTTCTGAAAGTAGAGAAAGTGAGGTCTGGACTGATCTATGACACTTAGGGCAGGATTATTATTATTTTTTTTTTATTAACAAGGAACAGTTTGCCAGCCCTGCCCTTTGCATATTTGTCTGTAAACTTGTTTTTTGAGACTTTTGGAATAGCTGATGATCTCATTCCTCTTGCCTATAGTCTGTCTTGCATACTTAAATCAAAGCATGTTTTGCAAGATATTTCAGTCTCCTGGGCTGTTAGAGCAAATGTGGTCTAGACTCAATATAATTAAATTTTATAGTCAGTATAAGCTTTTGTTATATCAAGATATTAATTATAACAGGATGTAGCTATTTGCTGCAGAATTATGAAAGAAAATACAATTTTTTTAAAGTGAATAACAATCAACATTTAAAAGTAATTGGAAGTTCTTCCAGGGAAGACAAAAAATAAAGTGTACTAAAAACTGTTGTTATATGCAGACTGAACACAATCCTATTGGTACTATTATAAATGGTAATTTGCCACTAAGGTGCTTAGACTCATGCCAAGGTCCAATCAAACTTAAAGCCAGACAGCTCACTTTGAAGTAAACGAGGTCAAGAGGATTTTTCTTTCTTGACCTGCTGTATGGAGGACCTGTTACATAGATTGGCAGGAAGAAATTTCATGGTTGTAATTAATAACAGCCAATATAGTAGCTTGAATCGGTTACCTCCAGACCTTGTAGTGGTGTTGTTGCAGGGGGCTCTTAAAAATAGGTTAAACAGGCATCTGGCCAAAAATTACACAGGTGGAGTTGTTCTTGCCTTGAATTTCAAGGCAATCTGACTGAATGAGTTGAGCTTAGCCCAAGGACTGGGGGAGCTGTGAGGGACTTTATCGTTAATGAATTATTTGGAACTGGAGAGTAGCAGTGGGCTTCTTTATCAAAACAGCATTAAGCAGATACTTGACACAAATTCTCAAGACTCTTGTTCCTCCTGGGAAACTCTTTGAAGATGCCTATTTTATTTTTAAATCGTTAGATGGTGGAGTTTAAAACACTAGTTAGAACCTTAAAATAAAACTGGGTTATAAAAACTATTCTGATTTTTCTAAGAACTATATTTTGCCTTGTTTGTTCCCATTATTTTTTTTTGTAGCATCTACATTTCTTTAAACTTAACAGAAGGATTATAATACTGTCTTCATTTCAGATTAATATTTAGCAGTAGAGTGAATGAACAATAAACCAGGGAAAACTCTGAATACTGCATAGATTTAATTAGCATGGAAAGGATTAGTGTTAAGGCTTATAAAAGTCAGCATTGGTAATTCATAAATGTGTCTGTCAAAGTTTTTTTTCCTTTTGGTATTTAGTTTTACTTACAAAGAAAGAAACATTCATTTTCAGTGGTGGCTTTTCTTTTGTGACTTACCATATGACTTGTGATGAACAGTGAAAGATGCAGGTATTTCTGCTGTTTCGATCTGTCATGTGCTCTCCTGTTTGGTGGTTTTGGTGGTTTTTTTGTTTTGTGGTGTTTTTTTCCCCCCCTCCTCCTTTCTTTATGAAGGCAGACCTATAATTAAGCATCTGGTTGTATTTGTAATCGTTATCTGCTGTCATGACGAAAAGATGGAAGCTTTCTGGATCTCACAGCAGTGACATAAAGACCATAAAAATCGCTTTAAAAATTTCTGAAAAATCCCCATGTGAATAGGGATAAATAACAAAAAGAAAATAATACAGAAGTGAAATGATTTACTTTTTTTTATCCTTTGTGTTGGATAGTTATTAACACCACATTGTCTATCATGGCAATTTAAGGAAAGCCTGACTAGTGTGTTGTATACTATATAGGTGTGTTTTTCATATATATATATTTTTTTTTTTTTGGTACATAATGGTTTTCCCACATCTCTATTTCTAGAACTCGTCTTCCCAAATCTCCCTTCCCAGTTGTTCTTTATATTAGAATTCTTTAGCCCTCTTTAACTACTACTCTGCTAGAAGTACTTGCTGGAGGAGCTGACTAAGGGTGTCTGTGGGATTGTAATAGTGTCTGCAGCTTTTCCTACCCAGGGAAGAACCTTAGCAGATGTGCTGGCCTTACTACCTGTTGTCCTCTCAGTTGACCTGCTCCTTAAAAAGTTGGAACAGGAAGCTTGTCAATTGATAGGTGTTCCAGGTTTCATTGGTTCAGATCCTCAAAAATCTCACCAGCGTACTTCAGTAGAGAAAAGGAAGGACAGACTGATTGCCTCCAAAATGAAGAGAAAGCTTTTTAATTTTTTTTTTTTTTTAAAGAGGAAAACAACAGTAGTACCTGTGTTAGGAGGGAAAGCAGAGATATTGGGATAGTTTCTAACATTAAGTAAGAGTAAAGAACAGAAGATAAACTTGCTTAACTGGTTATCTGCCAATGTGTAAGAAACACTGCTTCTGTTGGGGAGAGCAGGAGAGGAATCGTTAGCTTTTGATATTACTTGAATAACATCATTGGTGATATCCTTTTACTAATATATTCCAGCAAAGAAAAGAACCCAAGGACCTGATATAAGAAAATACCTAGAGTCTTAAGCTGTAGGAAAGAAAACTGAGCTTGTTTAGTTAACATCTTAAATATGAGAAAGAAACCACTTTCTTAGACCTTATCATCTGAGCTAGCACAAGGACACCAAATGTTAACCAGTGATCTCTCCTGTAACATAAAGTGTAGTGTATCCAGTCTTCTGCCACAGTACAGCTTTACATTTTTAAAGTGTAATTAAGAGTATGCTTTGGAGTATGATTTTTTTAAAGCATTCTTGATTTCCCTGTATTTCAGCATAAGGAGCTTGCTCAATATTTTTTTTTTCTGTTCTTTTTGTGTGATGATGAGGATTAATTGAAGGATGATTTGCATTGGTAGAAGGACATCTTGTAACTGACTTTATTCTGTGTGGTTAAGTCTGAAGAATTCCCGTGCCCAGGAGAAGGACGTCCTGAGGAAGTTAGATCGTCTGAATGACTATGAGCAGCAGATTCAAATACTGCGGGATGAGATTTCTATCCTGGATGCCCAAAAATCTGTTCTTCAGAGCAGGTAGAGGTGTTCACAGAAGTCATTGAATCGGAGAAATTGTTCATGTTAGGTAGCATGAATTCCCTCCTCATTTGAAATTGAAGTATAAACAAAAGCTATGCTTTTGTACTTTGTTGTGAAGGAACATAAACTCTTTAAATGATTTCTCCTAGTGCCCAAAAGTTTTAATTTCAGGCAGCTATGTTAAGTTCAGCGAAACAGCAAAGATAGCAGCTTTACAAAATATATTGAAAGCAGCTGTATGGGGTAAAAAGAGATGGTTATTTCTTTTTGTTGTTTATAAAGCCTCTTTGAATACTGTACCATTACATAACTTGTTGTTATATTCTCACTTGTTTGACTTTACAACTCTCCAGTGGTACTAAAAGAGGAACAAATCTCCAAAGTGTTACTAGTTAAAAGTGTGTTTCCCCAGAACAAAGTGCTTGGCTGTACACACTTCAGAAATTACTTTAATTTTATTGTTAAGGCTCTAGCCCATAAAATGTATTGACACAAATGCCTTCATAGTAGACTAACCAGCTGCAGCTATACTTCTTTAATTATATTGGCTCAAAATCTCAGCTTACCCTGGTAATAGCTAAATTGACACAAAATTCTGTGCACAAGGCAAAAGCATCTGAGGATGGTGAAGTGACCTCACGCTTCTTTATATGTCTGTCATAGGCTTGCACGGAGCCGCTCTCCTTCCCCAAGGCACAGTGAGAGCAAGTCACCTAGTCCACTTACCCTGAGGAGCTGCTCACCAGGCCGAGCCAGGCGTACAAATGCTTCGCGTCGTGCCTGCCTGGTGGCTCGCTTTGGTGACATTTATGCTCAAGAACGCTTGGATGCAGAGACCCTTTTGAAGACATACATCAGTGACGTGGAGATGGTGCAGAGGATAATATACATTGCAGCTGTGGTAAGGAAAAAAATAATTCTTATTTTACAGGCCAGAAGTGTTTTACAAAATATTATGGCTGCATTGGATTAAATTGTGTGTAAATTAGCATTTTTGTGAAGTATGAAGAAGAAAACTTTTTTCTCTTTTGGTTTTCCTTTCTTTCCATCACAATTTTACATTGAACTCTCAATTTGGTGTCCTTTTCTGATTGTCCTGTCCCAACAATAGAACAGGATCAGTAATCTACAGTACAGTGCTAAAAGGGGCACATAAGACAACTGAATGGCTCTGAAAGGTAGATGATGCCTGCACTGAACACCACCACCTCATTTAGATGAATTCATTTGGGAATACTACATTTTAGAAAGCTAAAAATCTTTCCATATCGTGCTTCTCTCTTGCCTGTACCTGTGTGCTTTTATAGCTTTATTGGGTCCCTTGAAATTACCTAGATACCTCACATTTACTATGACCTCAATCTGAAGAAACTTGTCTTCATTTTTCTGTGCTTAGTCTTCTTTTCTATAAAATTGATGTAGTACATACCTGTGTCAGAGAGACGGTGTATCTCTTAATGTGTGTGATCACACATTTAACTTACTGAAGTCTTTTTCCCACAGCTGTCATTCAGTTCACATTCTCCAATTCAACCCTTCTTCCCAACAGGCAAGAGGTGCTCCTGTCTGACATGTTAGGCTATGGCACATAAAATGCTATTACTGAGTTCTGCTCTGTGATTCTATTGATCGTGGGTGTGTGATGGAATCCTACATAAAAATAGAAGGTTAGGTGGGTAGCTTTTCTTCTTCTGCAAATAAATCACACTTGATTTTAATCAGAGAAGTCCTCCCAGATGAGTACTATTTTTAACTTTCACTTTTACTGCAGTGTTTTATATTCCTCCTTACAAAGATGATACTGGGTTAAGTTCATCCTCTCAGATAATTGATAAAAAATTAATCTCAGTCTCCTGAATGTAACTAGATGTTCTTTATGTTTGCAGGAATCTTTTCATGCAGCAAAGATGGCCTACAGGCAGTTCAAAATACGTGTAAGAGAGACTCTGTCTCTAGGTCACTCGGGACCTGAGTCACTTGAAGACACTGTCCTGGATTATATAGTTCGCCATGAGGATCTGTATGATGTTCAAGCCAGTGTCAACGTAAGTCATGGGCAGTGGGGAAGTGATGTGCTGATCTATTTCAGTAGCTAATAACTTTGGAGTGTGTAAACTAGAAATGCACTGTAATCTGAAGAAGGAAAAAAGTTTATTGCATGGATTTTGTGTCTTGTAGTAGTTTATTTTCCAAAATAATATTGTGATATGGCCCAGAAATCCCTTGTTTTATTTGCCAGTGACTAGAATGTCTCTGTCTTCCAGAATAATATTTTCTGCAAGATAATCTGTCTTAATCAAATAAATGTAAGCTAAATTTCATATTTTTCTGAAATTCTATGCTCTGCTGAAAAACTGCATTTCCCTCCTAAGATGGATGTCAATGATATAGCTCATACTTTATTTCTAAAATAACAGCACATACTTTCTGAAGCTAGTGTTTTCTGAAATAGCCTAAGACAACATTGCTGGAGCTTCTTGTACTGATTTTTAAATGTAGAAAGCTGAGAGGCGTATTTGAGAGGGTATATTTCCATACTTACCCATGAATAAAAGTGTTAGTGAGCTCAAATTACTTAATTGTGTTTATTTTCAGGAAGTAATTCGCTCCATGAACATCAACCCAAAGATTTCATTTCCACCAGAAATTGATTTCATTGTGATCAGCACTTTGATTCGAGAGTTGTGCCGTGTGGCTTTTTCAATGCAGACACTTGTTCCTCCTCTTGATATTGCCTTTGGTACTGATGGAGAACTCTTCAGTGAGATCAGGTAAGAATTCTTTATTTTTGGTCAGATTCTTACTGATAAAAAAACCCCATCAAGTTGTATAGTCTACTTCTTAATTAATATAAACGTTTAAGATTAACGCTAAACATTTATTTGGGGCAAATAGTCCCAGTCTGTAGTGAATTTGGTTTGTCTTTATGATGGTGTATAAATGCCAGTATGTAGACCAGTGTTAACAGCTTTTTTTTTAATGAACAGCAGAGCGATTTTCTGGATAAACTTCAGTCTCTAGGGCATATTTAATTTATCCTTTAAGAGGAAAATTGTTGTCAGCTTTCTTTTCCCTATTTAGTCTCTATCTGCCTCCAGTGTTTATAAGATGTGTGCATCTTTGTTCCTCCTTTCTGGCCCATTTTGTAAAAGTCATGTTTACTGAGATCTGGCAGTTGGTGTCTGATACCAGAATCATCAACATGTGTGCCGTGACCTCCAAGCTGTGGCTGCTGTGCAACATATGGATCTTAGTACATTCCTATCTCTTCTGGTTTAGAGCTGAGCAAAATGAAAAATGCCTTTTAAAATGGAAATTTTGTTTAAAAAATGCACACCATAACATCATTGTTCTTTTTTCCGTAGGGTCAAGGGTCAAGGCTGGCTGCTTTGTTAGCTGGCAGAGAACTGTAGGGTACTTCCATGCCTTCAAGAAAACTAATGAGATTGATAACTCCAAAAAAATTGCTCTCAAAGGCAAGAAAAGCCACACCAAAAAGGAGGTTTCTAATAATAATTTGAAATAGAATAGAACCCAGATGGGGAAGAGCTTGAGAAGCCAAGGAGAGCAATAGAGAAGATAAAAGTAGCCCTTCAACAGGAGAGTGCAGTGTCATACTTGACTACTTAATGATCCTGTCCAAATGCTGGGCAGGTAGCTAGTTGATACCCAAAGCTATTGGCTGAATTAAGGCGGCAGCAATGCGATGGTATGGTTTTGGGTTGCTTTCTCCACCTACTTAATGTATGTGGCCTTCAAAAAATACATGTAATATGTTTATATGTGCTGCTGTGGGAGACATATACACACATCTCTCTATCTATATAGATAAATATGTGGCATATATATGTGGTACACAGAGATAGAGCAAAATTTGTATAAATTAAAATAGCTCTGTTATGTATGTGTGATACTATTCTGTAAAAGGACTGGCCAAATGTTATTGTACTCTATACCTTCCTCCATGCAGAGCTTAATGCTTCTGTTTACAACATTGTTTTATATAAATTGCTATTGTATATACATTACATGTATAGATGCATTGCTATTTTTTTATTTCAGCTATTTGGTATTTGTTTTGAGTTTGAACGCACAAAACCAGACATGTATTATTCAGCCAATATTGCAGACTTAAGGAGGTAACATATATCTGGTATGTTAATAACAGGCCTTCAAAATAATTTTTCTTAACTAAAAAGTCACTGTTTCATAATCAATATCTGAGGATCTTACTGATAAAATTGCCTCATGTCTCATAAGATGCTACAACTTTATAGTTGATATAAAGTATTTTTGTAATATCCTTTATTGGGATCTTTTTTTAGAAAGATATTTCAGGAAGATGGGATGACTATACCTGCCAAAATGCTGCTCAGGAGATTTAATCTATCAGTGGACCCAAGAACCCTGGCTTGTGTGGGCCTTATGCAAGAATATGGTCTAGTGGCCTTCTGAAGTGTGAGATGGCTTTATTGGAGTGTGTCTCAGTATAAGTAGTATATTCTGCTAAGTCTGTCCTACAAATGCATTTCTTCTACAGGTTCACTTAAAGAATACTTATTTTTGTGATACAGAAATATTGTCAAGAAGATGTTTATGAGCTGTAGCTAGTATTCTGCTTTTTTTTCAGCATTGACTTGAAGCATCATGTTTATCTTTTGGCACTTATATGCAGACATTTCTTGTGCTCTGTGTTTCGACAGGTACCATCGTAGTTTTGACTCTGATTTCACAGCTGCCTTGGTGGCCTATCATGTATGGCCTGCTCTGATGGAAAATGATATTGTAATTGTGAAGGGAGAGGCAGTCACAAAAAGAGGAGCTCTGGTATGTACTTTTGTTAAGGAACATGTTAAGGGAAGACACTGCATTTAAACACTGTTTTAAAATTTAAAAAGATAAATTCTTGATTGTTCCCTATATGGCTGGAGTTGTGTATATCAAATATCAGGTTTTAGTGCCTCATCCTGTATTTAGGATGAATAGTTCCGTTTGCCTTAATATATTCATTATGCAGATGTATGACTGTTGGCAGAGCCTGTTCTAAGGAGAAAGTTTACTGTGTTTACTCTCTGCCCTCAAGCCTTGTCTCCAGCATGGCAAGTCTGCTTGCCAAGTCTGTCTTTAATAAATGCCCCCTCTCAAAGGAGGTTTGTCAAAATCTTCTTTTGTAGTGGTCTCGCAGAAGTAGAAGTAGAAGCAGAAGCCGCAGCCGTAGCACCAGTCCTCTTCTGTCTCATCACGTAAGCTCCAGCTGAATCCTTGTAGTAAAAACAGCATCAAGTGTTTTAAACTCAGAATGTAGGCAACCTTTTAAAAGTGCTGATGTGCCACATGTACATTTTAACATTGGGAATAAATGCCTTCGCTGGGTCTGGGATGAGGTGAAGCTGAACTGACAGATAGTTATTGCCTGGTATAATTATCAGTGGAGATACTGTGTTAGAAGTAGATCATAGTTAAATTCTCAGAAGTATCAACTGTGGATCTGGGAATGCTTTCCCCCTACTTCCCCTTGCTTCAGTACCATTCTGAATAACCGATTGCATCATCTGGAAGTGTTTTAGTCATCTTGCAGTTCATATACAGCACATGGTCCCTGCCTTTTGGAATTAGTACTCTAAATTTACCTTCTAATGCCTCAAATGAGCAGAAAATCAGTATAGGGTGGGCAGGAGGGGAAGAGCTGAGGTGGTACTAATAAGATATGTGAAACCTTAGCAGAGTTCTGCATATGGTATAGATACAGAAATAATTTAAAATATTGTGTAAAAAGAATGTGTATTTTTCTACTTGTTAGCCCATCCTATTAAATTGACATAGGTGCCCTCAACTTAAAATGTGAATATTGAAAATGTTAGAGGCTTTGGGTAAGACTCACTTTTTAGTGTATGTGCAGGGTGTGAAAGAAGAACTAGAAAGTTGTTGAATTTAACTTTGTAGCACTGGAGCTGCACTGACAGACATGTGCAAATTTTCTGAATGATGATGGGTCCCCAGGTGCCTTTCTTGGGTACAGTTCTTTAGCACACCTGAGTTTCCTTTTCTGTTTGTCTTGCAGTTGTCTCGAAGCCGCAGTCCTTCACCACTGAGGAGTGGAAGCCCAAGTAAGCGGGCATGTTAGTTCCTAACGACTCATGGTTTTCACATCAAGCCCGTGAATGACTGAGCAAAGAGACAAAATAACATACTGAATGTCTTTGATGCCAAAATACTTGTCCAAGTCTTATTTTTAAAATGCGTACCCCTTTCTCTTCTGTGTGTGGAAAAAGGCTGAAATTTCTGACTTGGAGGGGAGTTTGTTTTTCACTCTACTCAGACCACTGTCATGAGTTCTCCCTGCTGATTGCCTTTATTGTGGCCACTTCTGTACTAAGTAAAACTTGTTTTCTTCCCTGTATGATGACAGTTAGCTGCCTGCCTGCTGGCTTCATTCATACTGATGCTTTTCAAAATCCAAAGAGACGGTGAAGCAGTGACGGTGAAGTGAGAGATTTCAAACAGTATGAATGTGTGCCCATCTTGAAGCCAAGCCAATTTAGAGATTTAGAAAAAAATAGTTGTACTGAAATGTGTCTTTTTTCTCAAAGAATGTTAACTGAGCGTATTCCTGTGATTCAGTACATCCAGATCCAACAACTTCACTGGTGCCTTTTCTCTTCAAGAATACCTCAAATCTTGCAATAATGTGAATGGCAATTGTCTCTCCAAATGGAGTTTGTGTTCACTGTGGGTATTAGAATTATAGAAGGCTTATTTATAATTTTAGAAACTAATTCAACTCTTCTGATTTAAAAAAAAAAAAGTGCATGCAATACAGGATCATATTCATTTGGCAAAATTTGCAGAGCACTGAGGAACCCATGCTGTAATCCTGCAGATGAAGACAGATTTATTGCATCTAGAATGTTTTCCACAGATACCAAACAATGCAGTTTATCTTGATAGAATGTTTAATATAACCTAAATGGTGAATGTTGCAGAACGTTGAGGTTAGCTGTTACTTGAAAACAATTTCATTAATTGGTGCTTATCTACAATTTCAGAAAATAGCAATAATTTTAGGATGTGCCAGTCTCTCACTTTTTTGTTTTTTTTAAAATACGTCCTTGTGGTAAACTGAATTTTCTAACTACAATGCAAGAGTTGCACAGAACAGTCATAAGCTACCAGTACTCCAGCAATCTCCAGGACTTCATGAAGTCCCCAGGACTTCATTTACTTATGAAAGCATGGGTGTGTGCTTTAGCAAGGCAGTAATAGTCCTTGTTAAATTCATTATAACTTAGAAATGAATATAATAAAAATTTGTAGTTTGGAACTTAAAGTATTTTGAAAGTGTGCCACTGACTATTTGTAGGCTTGAAATATTTGCTTGAGGTGGCCTGTTTGGTATCATTTTTAGTGGGCTTTCATACTAGACTGATAGATTAGTAATTCTTATGAACACGGTGAGGAAAAACCTGTCTGGTTATCTCTTACTATGGGTGTTTATTACATTTTAAGTGTAAAAATTAGAGATCTGAAAAGACTTTATTCTGGCACTTTAAATAGTTTGTTCCCCTTGTAAATGTTTATTTTAATATCAACACTTGTTTTCGAGAGAAGTGATACTGTCTTTCTCAGAACCTCATCTGTAGGGCCAGCCTTAAATACAAGCCGCACAAGTGACTGCTTGGGACCTTGTGCTCTTACATAGAAACATAAGATCTGTCATAACGCAGCTGACATGTAATTCACTAACTCCACTATCTCATTCCAGTCAATACCTGATGCTTCAAGAGTATGTGGAACTTTCCCCAAATTCATCTCCACAGTTTTGGAATCTAAACAATGAGAAGGAGGAAAAATTCCTTTCTGCCTCTTCTTTTAATCAGCCTATGCCCTGGAATATGACACTTTATTAATACTACTGTAATAACATGAGCAAAAATATTTTTCTTGGTTCTGAAACTATTTAGTCCTTGAAATTAAGTTACAGGAACAGATTTTGTGATCCCTTTCCAGGGATCTTATGCAGATTTACACATCCGTGCTCTTTCTCCCTACTTCTTGTGTAGCTTAAGACTTTGGCACAAGGCTCTTTGGCACAGGATCAGACTTCAGGCAGACTTTTGCATTGGTCCCAATGAGCCATGGATCAGCTGTGACTCTAGTTCTATGGATGTATTTGCATTGGAATTAGGCCCATTAGTAACCGATGAGATCAAAATGAGGTCCTGTCATTCAAAGGCCCACTCTGCATGAACTAAAGGGACACAAAGGCACATGCATGTATGTAGTATACTTTTGTGTTCTCTAAGAAAGTCACAAGAAAAAATGCAAAGCAATGTATTTCCTCTTCTAAGACGAATACATGTTGGTCATGGCTATGGATCTCAGCTTGAAGTAAACCTGCATATTTCTGCACTGCTCTCATGACTAAAGCCACCACAGTTCTGGAAAAACTGAGCACCTGCAACTTGTGTGGCGAAAGAAGACAAATATCCCAAGTATGGTTTTGAGCAGAAAAATGAAGAGTTTCTCAAAATCTTGTAATTACCAAGGGCTAAGGAGATGTAGGGTTTTTTAAAAATTAGGTGTTTTATGTTTGTCTTCTGCATGTAATTACCAAGACATGTCTGTGTTTATGATTTTGAGTGGAAGTAAGTTTCCATACTGCCTTTGAGAAAACAAAGACCTCATCAAGGAAGTATGTTTTTCTTGACAAGCATGAGAGGCAGGGTAGTGCCAGCCTTGCACACATCTGTGATGTCACTAGGAACTAGTATTCCCAAAGATTTAAAATTGCCATAAAAGACAAATCTGCAGTGCTTGGTGGGCCACCTCACCTTACTCCCCCAGCAGGAACCTAGAGAACTAGTTAGTCTCAAAGTAAAAGAGAAAACTAAGGAAATGATAGCCAATGACTTGACTTGGTAGTGAGAAAGCAGCTCTAGGATTTTATTTTTTTTTTAATAATGTTTCAGAGCAGAGGAAGCCATTTTCAGCAAAATAGGAAGTCAGTCCACAGCATGGTAACACTTAATTAGTTAAACAAACCTTACTCTAGTCAATTGTACTCTGCAGCCCATATTCTTTTTGTAGGAATATACTGTTTTGTACTGGTTCCCTGCACAGCTTATTTATAGCCTATTAGATCTATAGGTCAGATAGAAGATTGCTTTTGGTGTCAAGTTAGACAATAACAGCTCCTGTTCTTCTCTTTATCCACATGACAACAGTGCAGAGAATGCATACTGATAAAGATTGTATGGAATTAACCAGCAAATGCAAAATAAGTCCTAAAAAAGGGACTTCTGTAATTGCTTGTAAGACCTTATGAAAGAACGGATCATGAGTATGAAATTCATGACTTGATATTTTAAGAAGAGTTTTTAAAATCTTAAGTTTTTTCTTTAATGTTGTTTTTTCCTCTAAATCACAAACCTGGATAATTTCACACTTCTAAATACAGCGAAGTAGAAACAGTAAGGGTGGATTCTAACTGGTGACAAATAATTAAAAAAAAGGCAGTAAGGCTTCTATTACAAGATAGTTTTGGAACAGTATGATCATGATCAAAGTTTTAACACTAGGAAAAAAGGTGGCTAGATTTTGAACTAATTTAAACTCTTTGCAGATAGACTGTTGAAAGTAAGACTGCACGGGATGTAAAAAAGCACCACCTTTGGGCCAAGGTGTTCATGTAGAACAGCATATGTTTGTGAGGGGTTTTGAGATTGCTGGAGAATTTAAGGAATTTCTTCTTTGAAGGCTGATTATGTCTTTCTCAATTCAAAGGCTGACCCGGAGTCAGTCTAAACATGGTATTTTATCACCTGTTTCTGGGAAAATACAATGTCATCAAAATATCTTCAGTCTTCCTTCTTCAATGTTTGCAACTCAGTAACATAAAGTACTCCATGCAGAGCTAGCAGATACTGAGGGTAGGTGGCTCAGCTCAATTTGCTACTGAACAACGAAGGTTTACGTTCAGAAATTATTTTAGATTCTCCAAGTGTCCTGATAGGAGAAAGAAATTTAGGAGCAGGAGGTTGGTGGAGTCCTCCCATCTAATGTCGCTGGCAGTGAGCTGTGATGATGATTCAGTCTTGACTGAAGCTCTGAAGATGAGTGGTAGGTTAAAGCAAAAATACTCTACAGCCTGAAGAAAGTATATGTGAAGGCCAAAAATTATGAAAATGCTCCCTGGAAAACATATGCCTGTACATCCTCCAGGATTTGAGCCTTTTAACTTTACTTTTATATTGCATGTATGTACTGCAAGAGTTTGTCATCCCCTAAAAGTGCCATCAGAATTAAATACTATCTTTCAGCTTGATGTAACCTTTGTCATCCGTTTTTGATTGGTGTTAACTACACATTGATTTTCTTACTGCAGCATTAAATAGTCTAGCGCTGTATTAAAGAAATTAAAATCTGTTCATTATGGCTTGCAGCTACATTAGCATGTGTTCAGATTGAATGTTGTAAGTTTCAAGACTGTATGGTATTTCTTTTAGTCGTGCAGCATACTAACCAAGTATACTAAAGAAATGTAGATTTCATTTTATCTGAGTTTTTGATAGTTTTAAACCACACACGTAAGGAAATGTGCCACAGGCTTTTGCTGATATCCAGGTGTGTTGTTTACGTGAAAGCTGTACCTTTCACTTGGTAGACAGAGCACAGGCATAGAGCCTTTGGTGTCATTTTACTGTTAGCAGACAAAGGCATGACCAGAAATGAGGTGGATGGTGTAGTTATACTTTCTTATGACTTTGAGAAGGCAAAAACACAGTTCTCAAAGTAACATTACGTGCTTGAAAGTAAAATGTTAGCATAAAGATGCTGTTTGCCACCGTTAGTATTGCCTCCCGTGAAATTGTTTTTTCCTAAAGGGCTTTGGCCGGCATTCAAATTTCTTTGTTTTAGAAGAAAAGAATTTATAGAGAGAGATCATTTTAGGCTAATTCCTTCTCTTCACAGTAGCTAGCATTTAGCCTTTTACATTAGAGGAATATAATCTATCACAAGCAGATATGACACTTCCCTTTGTAAACTGCATTCAGGACCTTCAGTGAAAACCTGTCTCTGTGTTGATGATACATGCATCCCCAAAACAGCATGGACAAGACAGACATTCATTATTTGGAAGCGTCATCCTCTATGATGTTCATCTCTAAACAGTTTGCATTTTTAATGGCTGACTCATTTTAGTTAAAAAATAAACAGACTTTTAAAAAAGTGACAAACATTTTTCAAGTTTTGTCTATTTTCTGGTAGAGTGTGATTCGCGGGTACTTAGTTAATGGAAAAAATAAGGCAAAATATTGTGGTTTAGAAAAATTGCAAAGTTTATTGTATAAAATGACTATACTAATTTTTCTGAAATATTAGAATGTGCAGTTATGTTAAACAGCTTACAACAAAGTTTTATCAGAATCTCTTGTGAAACATGTAAAATTCAGAAAATCTGAAGGACTGTTTCATCAATTTTTTTTTTTCTCTGTTTCTTAGGGCTAACCTTTATGACTGCTTTCAGGGTAACTTGTTCATATTGTAATACTGCATTTAGTGCATGTTGTGTAGACGGACTTCCTTTTCCCTACCTTTGTGCATGCTTTATGATTTTATGTGTCGCTCAGAAATTGAATGTTTTATTCTTTAAAAGCGCTTTACATGCCACAAGTGAATGATCACTCTTCGGGCTGAGGTGAGTTGCTTACATGAGAGCATGCGAAGTATGAGCTGGTTCGGTGCAGAGTCCTGCCCAAGGCACACTGACGCTGCCTTCAGCTTTATCCTGAACATCGCACCTTTGCTCAGGAAAGGAAACTCAATTATTTCCACATACTGCTGTAATTTGGGCAGGAATCTACCTGACTAAAACCAGACACAGACAAAGCTGTGCCAGTCCTTTAATACAGAAATACAATTAGTATTTTCATTTCCAATCGGTGTATGGTGTATTGCTCAACCTGAAGAGTTTGTGATCTAAATGAAGTACTGTCTTCAAATTCTTTAGCTCTTAAACCAATGAAATGCATATGAAATTTGGAATGTAACCATTTTCAGTTGATTAATACCAGTTAGTACCATATGTTTTTCTCACCCAGACTGGATTTTCAGGAATGACTAACTGTGATCTAAATAACACGTCCATTTCATTAGTCTGAGTAAACAGCGTGTTTTAAACTAGTACCTCAAAACTGTACTGTAAATTGGTTATTTTGTCAGAGCATTGATAAAATACCAAGCCTAAGCTCTCTGTTTCTTACACGAACAGCACCTGGTGTGCTCTGAATTTAGCTTAAACCAAATGTTTAACCAGATCTCAATTGCGGTTATTGCGAATGGACATCTGATGTCAAACCTCAAGGTGACATCTGTCCTCTGTAAGCTTGTGGTGTATACTAGGTGTGTAACAGTCCAGGGGAACAGTTTAGAGCCTCGTACAGGAAGACAAAATAGATACGTGTGACAGTTCTCATTTTATAATACTGGTATTATAAAATATAAATACCAATTTCACAATACAGGTAAGACTGTACAAATGATAAATGAAGGTAATATTTTACTGTTTTTCCTAATGCTTGGTGTCGTTGGTAATGGTGAACGAACAGCATTATGGAAGTACCGGCCTGAGATTCATTCTTGAGCATATCTTGAACCATGGAGTGCAGTATGCAAAAAGAAACTTGCTGTGAATACAGGATCCTATTTAATTCCTATTTCTGGTTAATATCTAGCTGATGGCTCCAGAATCAGATCAGGCATCTAGAAAAAAAACCAAACCCACAACCTGTGCTGGGATTTACCCTTATTTGCTTACAAAGAGGCAGATTGACCAGAGCTCCGCTGGGGTTACAGCCTGCTGTAATTTTGGCGGGAGAGCCCTCAGAGCCTTTGGGGAGTCATGGCAGACCAGCGTGGTGGTAGGAGGAGAAGCTTTGCAGGAAGGGCTGGAGTCTGAAGCAGGCAGCTGGTTTCTGTTTAACATCTGCTTTGTGTAAAAGGAAGCCAGTTTGGGTTATTCAGGTCCTTCACCAAGGAGCCACACAGGTGGAGCTTGCTGGAAACAAGGACCTTGTTCCCGGCACACTTTTTTCACTGCTTGTGGAAGAGACAAGATGAATGCTCGTTGTTTTGCCTCGGAAATGTGGGTGACGTTTTAAATGTAAACAGGTTACCAGTGCTCTCTGGTGTATGAAGTGCTGTTTCTGTTTTGGCTCTGCAGAGACTGAAGGAAAAAGCTATTAAAAAGGTAGAGGCACAGAATCAGATAAAATGGACCAAAAATGTCAATGGGAGAAGCAGGGTTGAGATGTGACTGGCAATGGTGTGCGCTTGCCCGGCCAGGCTGGTCGTGCTGGAGGACGCAGCATCGCTCTGCGGGCAATCAGGGCTGGGCTGGGTGCTCTCCCTCCTGCCCTTGGGACCCTCCCGGCAGGACCCAGGGCCTGGGCTGTCCCCAGACAGGGTGCTGAGGCTGTGGTTTGTAGGAGAGCACCTTGGGGCAGAGCGAAAACCTTACGAAACTTTACCAGAGCACCCAGAAAAGGCTGGTGGGCATTTTAGATGAAAGTTTACATGCTAACCCGAGGAAGCCAACTTACAAAAAAAAAAAAAAAAAAAAAAAAAAAAAAAGAAAAAAAACC
>NW_009616907.1:23982-61739 GCF_000690535.1 Cariama cristata
AAAAAAAAGTAAAAATATCCACATTTTTTGTCTTGAGGAGATGTTCGTGTGAAGAAAAGCTCCAAGCTCCTCTGCCCACTGTAAGGCCCGAAGCGGAGTATTTCCCACGAGATGGCACTATTGCCCTATGCACAGAAAAAGCAGGTTTTAGCTTCAACCGCAGTTTTAAAAGCTGATTGCCGAAGTGAGGTTTGCAAATAAACGTATAAATGTTACAGATCCAAGCACTATCAACAGATGTCAAGTGGAGAATTAGTTTGCCGAGTGATCTGTTAAGGGTTGCTGCCTGCTAAGGATGCAAAAGATCCTGATGTATGGGTTGTAAGATGAACATCACTATCGATCTATTATTGGAGAAACTGGTTTGGATTTAGGTGTTTTGGGGGTCGATTTTTCAAAATTAATATGACTCTCTAAAGAGAATGATATTTTACCTGGTCACATTCTGACTGATCTTCTCAAAGAACTTTTACTTAAAAAATAAACAAACAAACAAAACCACCTCAAAAAAACCCAACCACAAAACGCAAACTGAAAATCACATTGAAAATTAACTACTTTTAACATTTGTCCATTTTTTTTATTATTTCTAGTTCTTATCTAGTTCAAGAAAATGTCAGCTTGCAAAATTGTTATATTTTGAGTGACTGTTCAGTTGCGATGGCTGGCTGGCAAGTTGCTCCACTGTTCCCTTTGTCTATGACCGAAAGAGGTGTTTTCCTAATAAATTCTGCAAAGTCTCTGAATCGGAAATATACTCCCTGCCTTCAGCTGCACCTTCTGTGATTTTCTAAACAAAGACAGGGTCAATCGCATCTCCTGAACCATCAGGGTAGAGCTGGATGGAGCCCTGCTATCACAGCAACTGCTTTGGGTAATCATGTTCTTAATTTTATTAATCGCTGTTTTAAAAATGAGTTTGTTTTGCACCATGCTCTATCTCTTATTGCAGTGTTGCAGAATTTCACTTCTCCGATGCTTGGAAATTTTCTTCTGATTCCCAGCCCAAATTTATTCACTTCCAGGGCGTATCTGTTTGTTCTTCTGCCAGTATCATTATCTTCAGAAGTCCTTGTTCCCTCCTTTGGTATTTGCCCTGCTGATGACAGCGATCATCTCTTCTTGTAGTTTTTGTTTCTCTAAGCTAAAAAAGCCAAATCTTTCCATCTCCTCTGAAGAGAGAGGCTCTTCATTCCCTTGATTATCCTGTTTGGGTGGCCCTGGGTATATTTCTGTTTCAACCCATCTTTCTTGAACACAGATGACTGGAAATGGTGTGCAGTATTCAGGGTAAGGCCTGACAAGGGCTTTGTATCACACATTTATCACTTTCATTGTACAATTGTAGCATCTCTGTGGGAAGTGGCTCAATATCTGTGATCAATTAATAAACTTTATTATTCTCAGTTGTTTCAAACTGATGAGTCTTTTTCTCCTAGAACGTCAGCTGATCCACACACTTTTTTGTGGGCTCTTGATTTTGTATCTCTAAATACCTTTCGTATGGGTGACACGGTTATTTTAGAAATTCTAAAGTTTGGACATCCATTTGCAGCATTCTGTGACAGTGGTGTCTGTGGATATCGTAAAGCATCATGGTGTGTTCCTCTATTACTAAAAATTACTGCAGGGCAATGCCTTGAGTTAAGTTGCCTGAGCAGAGTTTAACAACCAACCTTACAGAGTTTTAGCAGCAATAAAAGAGACTGCCTGGAGCTTGATGTTACATAGGAAAATATCTTATTTAGCTCTATTTATATCCACTTTGCCAAGAGAAGAAATAAATGCTCAGAGTGTCACTCAACTTGTTGAAATATAGGATACTATTCAACAGACAGAAGGTCTCTGTCAGTATCAACAGAATGAAATACTACAAATTCCTCATGAAAAGAATGTAATTTGTGTACCTGATGGTTTGCAGTAGGAGCTTAAAATAAAATTGAAATACTTCATATGTTGTCTAAGTCCTTACCTTTTGATTGATCAGTGATATGGATCTCATTTCTTGAAAAATGCTTTTTTTTCTCAGTCATATTTCTCCATCTCTTAAATTGGCTGAAGGCCACCATAGGCATCTCCATAATATACGTATGTCACTTGTCACAGACAAAATACCCCCGTGAAAGTATTTTCTGCAATGTTTCTGGATTTGTCTCTGTAGGTCCTGGGACAGCCAGAGTTTTGAAGTCTGTTCCCTTGGTTGGATGGGACTTTCTCTAGGCTAGAGATGATTTGGTGCCATTGCTTCGTGTCTGAACTATGCAACCAGTAACAGCCAAGCAGGCAACATGTTCGGGGCTGCCTCTGTCACTGAAATATCCTGTCAATGTAGCTAAGGGTCTGTGCACCTACAGGGTGCGGTTGTTGTCCCCATGGTTCTTCCACCACATTTCATCTACTGTACAGCTCCTTGCCTCTTGCAGATTAAAATCTTTGGGGCAGGGACAGTTTCTTAGCTCTGTTTGTGCGGCAGGGCCGGACTTCGCAGGCGATGTGTCTGCATAGCAGATGCAACCTTACCGTTAGCACTGCTCAGTGCAACGTGCTCCCCTGGTCCTGTGAGACGGTTGTGAACCCATCCACCTTCCCATTGCGCAGCATCAAGCGCTATCTGTGCCTGATTATTGTGCAGTTCAAACAGCTCCATCATCTAGTATAAATAAAAACAACCTGGTGTGGCAGATACAGCTACCCCGAGAAAGGCCAGGGCTTCCAGCGCGGCAGCCGTCGGCTCTTTTGCGCCCTTACTTTTCACGCCTTTTGCGCCCCACCGTGACGGCCGTCACGTATGCACCTTGGTGGGGTGCCGACCCTCATGCACCCACTCGGGCTCGACACCTTGGTCAGGTGCCGACCCTCAGGTACCCACTGGGGCTCGATGCCCCCAGTCACATACGCCCATCGGGCAGGGGAGTGCGAGAGGTGGGACGCCCCGGTCAAGAGACGGGATCCCCAGGCAATGGAGCACCCCAGGCCAGAGAAGACCATCACCAAATGTGACCACGAGTCAGATCCCACCAAAGAACAAATGGAGCCCCTGCCGAAGACCCCCTTGGAGTGGTTTTCTCAGAGCAGCAGGTCTGTGATCGGAAGCTCTCCCCTTGGACCAGGACGCCATCCAAGGAAACTTCCCGGAGTTGAGTGCCCTCACCTCCCCCTTGGTGAGTGACCATTTCTTCTGGATATATCCTTGAGTGAGCCCTTGCCCCTTTGGGCAAGTGATTAATTCTTCTGGGTACCCTTGAGAGAGTTTCCCCTTTGAGAGTGAGTGAGTGTGTGTGCATCGTTATTGTGTGTCACCGTGTAGTAATAAGACCCTGACTGGCTCGACAGACCTGTAGTGGTGTTTCAAATGTTATCAGAGTGCTGACTGATTCTGGGATTGTCCCTGTTTTCTGCTGTTTTCTGTTGCTTGGTTTGGTGTTGTGACAAAACAGTTTGTTTGAGTTTATCCTTGGTTCAGATTAGTTTGTGCACTTCCGTGACACCCAGGCAGCTGGATGAGTGTTTACATGCACAAATTCCTATGAGCAATAAAGGCAGGGAGGGAGGATTAGAGGGAATATGATCAAAAGGCAGATTGCCTCTACACAGAGAGCCTCCCTAAGTCACCCCTGAAACATAAGTGGGCCTTTAAATGTTCCTGCAGGTAATTATACACTTCTCCTGTATTTTTGAATAGGCTTAAAGGTACCCTCCTTGTTATCTTCCTGGAGCACAGAGTGTGTGCAGGGAACAAAGCTGCTTGGGAGGTTTGGCTGAGACAAGGACAGGAGGGTTTTAACAAGGCAAGCTCTTCCCCCAGCTGCTGTCTGGGAGACTTCTCAGAACCTGAACAGACAGGCTGTTCTTATAAATTTTATTTTTTTTTTAACCCAGCCTTGTAATAATATCAGATAAATGAAGACTTCAACGAATGGTGAAAGTTGCCTGAGAGAAACTGCTTTTGGCAACTGTTCCTTCTAATTAAAGTGAAAGTCTGAAAAGCCTCAGTCTTTGGGAACAGTTAATAAAATGCCAGAACTAGATAAGATACAGATAATTCCTTGTGCCTATTAACTGCTTCCTACAATTAGCACATGTGTGTTCAGCCAAATGCAGCCTGACCCTGGTATGGTAGGAAGGAGAGGTTCTGATAAAAATGAGGGCAGCACCTGCTGCTTGCCCTACTGAGCAGGCCAGTGCTTTCCCACCTTTCTGCTAGCAATGATAAGAATAATTAATAGAAAATTTCAATACCGAGAGACCCCAAACTGTCCCCAGGATCCTGCACTGGGCATCAAGGGACTTCGTTCTAGTTGCTTAGATGCAGCAGCTACCACACCACTGTAAGCATTTGGGTGGATGACCAGATAGAAATAAAGAGAAAGGAAAGAGAAGTTCTCTCCCTCTGGGGTCCAAGGTACCGATTTCACCACTGGGAGCTTAAATGCTGTCCGCAGTGGTCAAAGACACAGGTGTGCAAGACCTCCAAGTTGTGTTTAGATCTACTTACTTCTAAGTCTGTTAAATGATTAGCAGTTGTGATGCCAAAATCCCAAGGAAGTTTCTCCTTTTCTGCCCCCTAAAGTAGCAGCTTGAGGCCCAGGACACTTGTGTGCCAGCAGTGCGGGGACTAGGGGCGCTTAATCCCCGGAAAGCTGGGGACAGGCAGCTGGCGGAGGTTCTGGGGGAGGCTCTGCACCCTGCAGTTTGGCCCAGGGACCTCAGGGGCTGTGCCTGTCCTCTGTCCCAGCTTGGGAGGCCAAAAGCACGTTGAGAAAGTGCCAAGCAGGAGCAGCAGACGAGACCCATGTGTGCACATGCATGCAGGGGGCAGGTGAATCCCTCAGGAAAAAAACGTGTGGCTGAAGGCTCTGGGAGGTGCTGCTGGATTTATGGCAGCCTGGCTGTGGGAGACGTACCCCCAAAACCTGAGAGATGGGGCTATGGGAGGAGGCGCACAGGCAGGCGCCTCAACGAAGGCTCTGGAGGACAGCCATGGATCCGCACATGGGGAGGGGACGTGCTGGAGCCTGTGGGACCCAGATGAGGCAGAGGCAGGGGAAGAAAGGAAGTTTTGAGCCTATTATCTTCATATGGAGAATGCGTGAGCCAGGGGTGTGGGAGAGCTGAGGATGCACATGTGTGTGCATGAAAGGGAGAGGGGCAGGGAGCAGCCAGCCTGCCCGTCTCAGAAACAGCAGAGGCAGGAGGTTCAGGCGATGCCTCCTAAGTAAAACCAACTGTAAGCAGTGTTTCAGACAGCACGGAGTGAGAGTTGAAGATGACAGATCAATGTCATCATCCAGGCTGGTGGTGCAGATCTTACCCCCTGACAGCTAAAGCATGGATATATAAACCAGTGAGTACTTAAGAAAATAAAAGCACAGTACAAGCTAAAGAGGCTGGTTGGCATATTCATTCCAAGCAGTGCGAAATGCTACTGCGCATAGGGACATCTGCGTGCAGGACAGGGACCACACGCTGGGGATGGCAGCCATGTGGGAAGACCTGGGCTAACCTGAGCTGAGGGAACTCAGGTGCCACAGCCATCTTGCCTTGCCATCTGAGTTGCAGCCCAGGCAGATTTCCTCAACCGAGGCTCCGAGTTGTGTGGAAAAACTGCAATTAAGCAAGCCATGTATAGGAAAGTATTCCCAGAACTTGCTTTAGCCGCTGCCACGACCTAACAGTTTCAGAAATGAGTGCAGGGTAGCTGTGCTGCTCCTCCACTGCTGGGCTTTGGTTCAAGGAAGGGATTTATTCTGGCTATACTATAGCTCAGGGTGGCTGCATAAGCCTGTTTTTCCTTTGCTTTGTGTGCAGGAATGAGGGTCTGGGCCCAAGGCTGCTCTCTGACTAGGCTCATTCCCAGAATAACTCTTCTCCCAGCCTTCTCTGCCCCCCAAAGAAAAAAAAATTCTTAATCAAATATATAAACACTGGCAGCTTTCAGGTTTGTGTTTCTTTCTGAGCCTAATTTAAATGAACAGCAGACATTTTATGGGCTTTTCCAAGTGAACCTACAGGGGCTTATTTGCTCGAGTCTGACTTTCTGACAGCTCTCTACAAGCCTAATCAAAACCAGACTTACTCTCATATGAAGCAGAATAACATATATTCACGCAGCTACAAAGAACCAGGCTAAATGTAGTAAGTTGTAAACCACTACTATGGCAGCAATCATGTACATTTGCCACACTTGGATTTTGGAACAAGGGGTGCATTTGTTTTGTTCCCATTGTATGAAGAAAGTTGTAGTGGCGAGGAGCCAAGTAAACATGCCTTGTGTCTAGAAAATACCCCACATGTGTAACTTGGAGTTTGTAGCTACAACATGGAGGATGCCTCTTCGCTCTTCTACGCACGGGTAGGAACGCTGAGTTGATGCCTGTGGATGTGAGGTGCACCCAGGTCCCTCAGGGAAAGCTGCTGGGCGGAAGGCGCTCCTGTTGAGCTGGAGAGGACAAACTCTAGGACCAAGCTAGATTTAAGGGAGATTTGTCTTTATGGTCTTTGCAGTTTGTCATTCTTTGATACACAGACCATATTTCTGAAACGTTCCCAAGATTTCCTTTATTTAGTCAAATCCTGGATGGCATAGTTAGGGTAGGGAATACTGCATTAAATATACATTAAATACTTACAACCTCTTGAGGGAGAGTTAAACACTGACCTCTGAAAGACTTTTTTCTATTTCTAATGAACCCATGGTGTTCCCATCACATAATATTACCTCTTTCTGTACAAGGATGTGTTCATGGTCAGTTCCTGACATCTGGAAGAAATTTCTCCTTATCTGGCATGTGCATTTTCAAATGAAATGTGAAAAGAGGTGCTGAACTGATAAAGCAAGGATGTACCTTCAGGCTGGATCAGGTGGTGAGGTGCTGCAAAGGAGAAGGCATTCTGACCAAAACAAGGAGGAAGGGCAAGGAAATCTGTAGGACTGGGCCAAGCTGGAGGAACGGTAAAATCCTGCACCCATCTGGGAGGCGTAGGGCTGTTTAGCCTTCCTTCATCTTCTAATAAAGACATTAATTTTGTCTGAAGCCGGAGAGACTTCAAGCAGCTTTGGATTGTGAGTTTTTCTGTCTAATTTAGATTTCAGTGTCTTCGGTTTCTCTGTTAGACTGTTGCCTGACTGAAAATCTTACCTGTTAGAAGATAGCCAGCACTGGCCATAGCGTGTGTAGTATGACCCACCTGGTTTCCTTAAAGCTTTTGCCTTTCAATAAAGATCAGCTATTCCATGCTGAAGCCACAATTTAGCACTTGCTGTATTGCCTTAGTGATTTTAGGGTTAATAACAATTGCTTTTGCCTACAACCCCCACATTATTTGCTACTGACTGGTGTAATTTGTCTAGAGGAGAGATTTCAGCTCATGGGCGGAGATTCCTGCAAACATTATGCTTGTTCAAAGGGTTAACTATTGACACAGGGCTTTGAGATCCCCTCACTGCTGTATCCCAGTGATTTGGAAGGAAATGTCTGATCCTAGAGTAAAGTTGTCTTGCCTGATTCTTTCAAAACTAGCCTGGGCTCCAGCAGACCGATTTTTTTTATTTCTTGTCCCATAAACATGCGCCTGTTCATTACTGTTGTGCAGAACACATCAAATTGGGCTGTTGGGATTTGGTGGGATTTGAGGTCCGTCTGGCACAGGATGCAGGAGAACATCTCCCATGGAGAGCAGTAACAAGACCAAGACCTGGAGTTGCACCATTTCCTACGTGGTCATGTTCGATTTCCATAGAATGTTTTGGGTGACTTGCACTGAGCCGAAGGTGAAGATCAACTTCATCTGTGTAGATTAGATTGGGATTTTTTTTCCTGGACCCTCTTTCAGAGTGTTCAGATCTGCAATTTTGATTCAGAGTCACTTTATTTTTTTTATTTTATTCTTTTTGTTTGTGCTTTTACTTTGTACAAAGCCAGCACATAGACAAATATCGTTAACTGCGTGGGCCAGGTATTTTATTTGAAGTCATTACTTTTCACTGCTCTCTGCACAGCATTATCACTGATTATTTTTTAATATGCTATAGCCATTTGATATGTTTTCCAGGTTTGGTGTCTCTCAGCACAATGCATTACAGTATAACTTGCTTTTAGAAGGGTGGTTGACTACAGATAAAACGTTATCTTGCTTTAAAAGTATGGAAGTGCCTTTTAGTCTTGTTTTTATGAGTAATATCCAGTTTTGGCATAAGAACACCCATGCAGTATAAATCAAATTCTTTTAGATACTTAGACTTTCCATCATTTTTTAAAAATGTAGACGTGCTGACATTTTATGAAACCACCTTTAAAGTCTTTTTGGATGGACCATTTATACTGCATCTTTTTTTAGGCTTTTATTTTAATCTTTCAGCCTGTCCAGTTTTATAGGTGTCCTGGTGACTTTCGGAAACAAGAATTTCTGTTTCTTTTTGTACTGTTATAAACAGACAAAGTGGTAGCAATAGATGACTGAAAAACATCAGAATTTGGTAGGGCTTTTTACCTCTCTGTGTAGGAGATGGAATAACTGGAACTCTCTGGATGGGTTTTTAGCAAGACTACTTTTCACTCTGGACAGGAAAGAAGATTCGGACAGAAGCAATAATATTGTTCTTTTATTACATAAAATTTTAGGGGATTTAATGGCTGCTGTTGCACTGGATTGGAATAAAATGCAAACTCTTTTTAAAGAAATGATTATTAAAATTGTAGTGCTCAGTTATGCATGAATTCGGTCAATGGTTAAAGAGTCTCAGCAGGCACTGACTTGCAGCCTGGCTTCTGGTGCCTTCCCCTCACTCAGGAGGCCAGGGCAGTACAGACAGCAGAAGACATTCCTACAGCTATACACTGAATTTTGTGTCGTGAAGGCTCATGGAGTGCAAAAAGCCTTGTTTAAGATAACAAAAGCCATTTTCCAGGAATGTTAAAAGAATGGCAGTCAATATATCAAGGGTTTCATTTGCCAAAAGTTGGCTGGGTAGGATATCCATAAAAATGGGTGCACAGGAGAATATTCCACTTACATGTGCACCTGGCTACACAAAGGACCCCACTGACTTGTGCCCTTCCTTTCTGCGAGAGGAAAGAAAAAGGCACATACTACGTATTTTCGTACAGAAAATCATTGAGTTAATCTTTAAATAGCCTTTCAATGAAAAATAAATAATTTCGGCTGTGCACTTGTATTAATGATGAATATTCAGGTTTTGTGTACACTTGAGGAAGTGGCTTTTTTGGAAATTGAATGCGGTGCCTAATGGCAGCATAGTGGAACATACAGTAATAATATTAAATTAGATTACATTGAGAAAAGCAGATCTGCATCATGTGGAGAGAGCGGGTTCATTAGTGAAGGAGGGAGGCATAATAATTCACAAGATAAAACTGATAAAATCAACAACCTCCTGGACTGGATTTAGCCATTCCCTTACCCACTTACTTCTCAGGGGAAACCCTGATCTGGCAGAAGAGAGTGCAGCCATGCAAATGAAGTGTGAGTGAGTTTACCCCTTGCCAGCAATAGCAATCATTTCTTTGTCTCATTTGAAAGTGATTTTGAGATCCCGCCTGCATAATTTTTTTCCTTCTTGTGTAAACAGTCTTCTCCTTTCCCATCGTACCAAACCTGAGGCAGAATATCAATATTCAAACTCAGTTTTCTTGCAGGTGATGCTGGCAGTCTTTACCAGTGCCTCTGAATATTTCTGGTGACGTAAATACTGCTTGGGGGCTATATGTCGCCCACGAATCACAGCCTGGTGATGACCTAGTAGGTGAACTGTCTAATTGTGCCTTTCATAAAGGGTTGGTTAATGAACAGTAAGGTTCATAAAGGTAAGAAGGTTTTCTTCTGGACACAGAGCATCAAGGTATGTATTTTTTGGGCTCTTTATTTAGACATACCCCAGATGTGCTCCTTGCTGCTTGGCAGTCACTGCATTCCTCAGATAACTCTATGATAATGATAATATTAGCAAAATTCTAGTTACTGGTAGTGCACAGCAGCTTTCAAGTACATGACAATTTCCTGCCTGAAAAGCAGGAGATTCAGGTATGTTTTTTCTTTATTGTCTTACAAGGAGGATTGTCTTAACTTACACATCTTTAAAAGGAGGAAAACAGAAGGTGATACATACACAGACTGTATTTTTTCTATCTCTCTCTGATTGCCAGCAGATAACAGCAAGATGTAGGTTTCACTACTGCTATGCCATTTTTTTTTTTTTTAAACCTGGATACTATGCCAAAGTTTTCTTTTTCTTTCCTTCTTTTTTTTTTTTTTTTTAAAAGTGAGGTATATGTAGGGGAAAATTGAAGTTTTCTGCTGAGTTATTTCTTGCCAAGCTTTTTCAGCTGCAGGATATAGCGAAGGCCAAACTCTTTGGAACTTATTAGGACTGTCAATATAATCAAGGGGAATTGCATAGTGATGAAGTTATGAATCTATGCCATAGCACCCATGTGTAATGGATGTCTGTAGACATATGTACTTTTATTATGCCAGGGTGCTGTGGCATAGCTCCGTATTTTTCTTGAAATGCAATTGGTCTTGATTGCTGTATATGTGTGTACATACACACAGGACAGAAAGAAAAAGAAATATCTCCTCCCTCTACTTTGTCTAATTCTTTGAAGACAGCATCTGCTCATAATGATACGGTCACTGACAGGCAGATGTTCCAAAGCTGGGTTTAACTGTAGCATAAATCGAGATTTCAACAATTCCTTTATATTTCAATATGGCACTTTCAAAGCACCATGTATTTTGAATTTAGGAAAGACAGAAATATAAATGCTCTCATTTTATCTCAGACTTAAGCCCCAATAGTGGTTTTTTTTAGATGCTGAATTCCTTTGTCAGGAGCCGTATTCTACAGCCCAGCCACAGTTCCCAGTGGAAATGAAAGCTGTGATTTGGGTCATTTGTTCAGAGCTGTGGTTGTGCAGGCTCTCTTTGCCTTGGCTGGTATATGCAATGCACCAGCATCCTTACAGTAGTTCCCACCAGGATTTGTAAGGACGTTTTTGTTTACCAGAGGTTATTAGGAGGAAGACATGACTTTCATTCAAATAAAACATGTAACAACACTTACAGCCAAATCGGCTTTTATGAAAATAGTTCTAAAGGTCCTGCTTACAGCAAAATGTGTGCCACCGACCTGGGATCTGAGCCTTGCCTGGCATCAGCCAGCTGAGTCTTGGCTCCCTGCCCTCCTTGGCTTGCCTGCCGTATGTTTTGAGGGAAAACTCCTGCCCACAGCTCGCCTGGTGCTGGGGTGGCACGTGGGATGGGCACATGAACAGGTAGAGGACAGCTAAGGGACAAGTGTGTCCAGCAATTTCAGGGGGCAATTTCAGGAGCCCGTGCTTCAGCCCAGGAGCTCTCTGGGCTGCTCCACAGAGCTGAGATTAACTCAGAAGTGTGTTATCCTGCTTAATTCCCAATGGGCTTTGACGGGATGCAGATGGGGAGCAGCTCCTTCTGTGGGACAGTCTGCTGGCTGAGGACATGCTCTGGCCCAAGGAGACCATGAATTGCAAGAAATCTTGGACTCCACTCTGAAGTGAAGAAGGGTCAAAAGACTTCCCTCTTTTTAACTTGAAGTTTGGGGCACTCTTGAGTTTCCCTCTTTTTAACTTGAAGTTTGGGGCACTCTTGAATTTCGAGGTTTGACTTGGAAAGTAACCCCTGGCAAGACAGGCAGTTTAATTGTAAAGCTGCTAGAGTTTTCCAAAGTTACAAAGCTATACAGGACACTGTGGTTCTGTACTGTATAGCTACACAGTACACATGGAGCTGGGTGAGCTCCAAAGCAACATTTTGTCTCTTATTGATAATTATTTGTCATAGACAGATGAAGGAAACACCCCCTCAACAAACCCTGGTTAGCTTTTCAAGCTGGGAGATAATTTGTACATAGTTAAACAGAGGATATTTATAGACACATTAGCTGGTTGTACAAAATACTTCAGAAGTTTGTTTAGAAGTGATTGAAATCAGCTGTTACTGAACTGAAAAACCAACCACACAAGCTAAGTCTGCAGCCCTTGGTCTGTTGCCTGTTAAAGCCCTGCTTTCTTCTTCCAGCAACATTACCAATTCGGGGCACTAACATCAATCTCCTGCCTTTCATTGGTGGGTATTAATAATTCAAGGATTAAACTCATTGAAGAGGGGCAATTTCAGTGGGTTTTAATGACAAACTGCTCCAGCTCTTATATTAAAATATATTTAAAATATTACCGTGTTTGAGAAGGCAAGCACTTAAGCATCAGGAAACCCAGTGTAGCCCCCAGTCAAAGCCCCCTTTTCTGGCAGTTGTAAGCCTAGCCAAAAGGGAGTGATAAGGGAGGTAACGGAGGGCCCTTCCCTGGAAGAGTCCTGAATGTCAAAATCTGCTACTGCAGTAAGCTACAATTAAGAAAATGATGGGGTCAGCGTGAAGCAGGCTGTTCTGCCCCATCCAGCCCTGCTGGCTGCCCCATACAAGCTCTGATTGCTTTTGTTCTGACAGCCCTTCTTCTACCCCTCAGCAATTTGTGGGCCCAAGTACAACGGCATGTTTTGTACAAGCTTAGTGAGTAGAGCAAAAAAATGTCATTAGGGTAATGAACTGAACCTGTCTCATGTGAAAAGGAGCTTTCCAGACGATGGACTTCCCGCTGAAGGCAGCTACGCTCCACTAGTCCCCTTCCTCTAGGCCATTTCTGGAGTATATTGCTAGACAGAAGCCTTGCTTTGACTCCTATAAAATACTAAAACAGATCACTGATTTCAGGGAATTAATCACTAGGTTGATAAGCACCAAATTGGTGATATTTTATTTTGATTTTTTTGTTTGTTTGCTTTTCTTCTTACATATAAGTAATTATCATTAGTTAAATAGCATGCTTAACTTGCCAATATTTAAATACCCTAGGATAACCCCTCTTACAACATCCTGATTTATGCGATACCAATGACACCTCTGCAGCTCAACCAGACCTCTGCAGCCCTGGTTAATACCTGAGCAGCTCAGAGCTATGCTCTTCCTTGGCATATTCCCTGGTGGGAGCATCACAGCCTTGACCTCTCACGGGAGTGTCCTAGGGTCTGATGTCTCCAGTGGCAGATAGATTCTTGGGGACATACTTCCTTGATGAATAGCGTGCAAAATGCTGTCATAACAAAAAAATGCCAAAGATGCCTTTAAAATATTTCGATGCAAGGCGCCTTAACATGGGGTAAAAGGAAAACCACTCCATATTTAATCTCAGTGTCAGAAGTTTATTGCTGATGTTTACACAGATGCCATAGAGCTGGAGCCACTGCACATCTGGGGAGTAGGCGGCTAAATCTCCCTTTCAGTTTTTTACTGGAAACACAGTCAGAGGAGGTTGCCTGACAGCATGAATAAATCAACATGTTGTCCACAGGAAACAAGGAGATAGCTGGAATGAAGCATAAATAATGTAATACTAACATGGAGAGATTATTTCATACCTTTTTTCAGAAGACTATAGTGAATAGTTTGCTGGAAAAATTCTTAGAGAGCTGCTCTAAGTGCATGGTTATGAATGATCTCTTCACCTCCATGCAAAAGGCTGGATTAGTAGGATTCCATGTGGCCGCAGACAGAGAGGCAGGGGAAGATGCGGGAGACAGAAGACAACATGGAAAGATCTTTTGACAGGTTTTGTCCTGTCTTTGGTTAGGGGAGTGAAAGAACAAAGACTTTTTGGTTTCAGCAACATGAAAAAAATGATTTTGTCTTTTCCATAAAACTTTCCAGATTATAAGAATGAAGATGTATGCCACTTTCAGTGGTCTACTTTTCCCCATAAAAAAGGTTCCCATGTCTTATCTTTGGCAAGAGCAGAGTTGCTAAAACTTGCTTAGTCAGAACATTTTAAAACCTATTCCTTCACAGCATTTTTCTTCTCTGAGCAAAAGCTCTGTCCCCCCTCTACTTGCTTGCACTTGGACATTGAAGGAGAGGTACCAGCCCAAGGGCAGTGTGATCAGGAAAGCTGGGTTGACACTGAAAAACTCAGCTATTGTCATCAGAACAGGTGGTCTGATGTGACCAGAAGTGCTACTGAGGGAGTGTCTCAGCAGTTTTGCCTTGTGCTCACACTGGTACCTACTTCATGGTAGGGTTGCACAGCTCACAACCTTGAAGTCTGCAGAGCATCTTCTGGGAGCACTGACCTTACAGGTGCATCAGGAAGACTGATGGAAGCTGAGGAAGATGGTGACTGGAGAGCGCAAGCTCCTGTTGTTTCCTAAGAAGCTCCAGCAGGTCCCAGAAGAACAAAGCCTTCAAGTGATCAGATCTTGGTCCTTGCTGAGCCAGAAAAGGTCCTGGTGTTACCACTTTGCAAATCCATTGCAAGCCAGCTGCGCAGAGATGCTAGTTGGAGAGCTAAATCACTGAGAAATGCTATTGCAAGAAATTACAACTCAGATTTTAATTCCAATGACTTCCCTTTGAATTATGGGCATATTGTTAGGCTTCCAAGGCAAAATGATTACAGCAAAAAGAAATTGTGAGTTTTCTGAGTCACTGTGTTGTACAAGCCTATTAAAATGCAAAGCATATGCACAGACCAAGGGAGAATATATGAAAGACCCTGGAACAGGTACAGCATTAATTCATGAGAACTTCAGCTGCTGTCAGAGTCTCTATTTCCCAATTTCTGTGTTTGAGGCTTTTTTCTGAAGTAGCCCATACTTGCTTGAAAACACCAGAAAAGCAATTGCCAGGAACAATTTCTAGTTCTACAAATAGTGTCAAAAGAAGGAGGGACCATTTCTTCTCAAGCCCACCTGCTCCTTTGAGAAGCCTATTGGTTCCTTTCCCTCTACAAAAGCACCTTCAGCTCTTACCAGCTTAGTCTGGCTGCTTCTGCTTATGCCAAAGCCTTTATGTGACTCTAAAATCAGGGTGCTCCAGCTTTTCCTGACAGGTTGCAAATTATCCCTTAGTACTCCTGAAGACAAAGAACCCTAGCAGGGAAAAAGACTCTATGCTAAATATAAGACTGCCCCAGGAAAGCTGTGCTAAGGTTAATTTATACTCAGATGCTTCTCATGGGTGGCATCATTATTTATCTGCGGAGTCTTTGGTTCTGTTGTACCAGTCCACCACTCTTTCATGGGGTGTTCTTGTGTCATAATGCTGCCCCTACACCATCAGCAGCAGCATCAGTGTCCAATATTTGAAGTTCTGAGATACAAGAAACCAAGACAAGAGGGGTCATGAGGCATTTTTAAAATTCCAGAAAAGTTTCATTGCATTCAGATGACCAGAGAAATGCCCTCCCTTTTTCACTAAGCGTGTACAGTTTTTCCAGGATCCTGAAAAAGCCCCAAATGAACTTTCTGTCATGGCAGAACACTACAAAGCTCTGCACATCAGTAAAGCTGGAAATTTGGCCGGTTCTGCACAGTCTTATTTTGCTTTTGTTGGTGGAAATCCCCTCCTTGCTGATCATGCTTCTCTGAATGCTGTTTTTTTCAAGCAAGCAATGAGTTAGAATTTAGATACAACAAAGATGGTTTAGAGAGGTCTGTCAGCTATTCCAAAGTGATCTCTGTGTCCCACAAGCTGTTGCAACCACAGCCTTTTCTATCGACTCATATCCTGTGCTTCCCTCTATCTTCTGGTCCATTTGTCATTACTTGCTTTCAAAATCCAGCATGGAAAAACAAGTGGGTCCACTGCAGCATCCAGGGTAGCATCCGTGTGTGGTACAGGATATGATTCCTTCACAGTGACTTTGCTTGTTTCTCTGTGGCCAGCCCTAGGTGGTCTCTGATGTCTTTGTTCTTTGCCAAGCGATACCCAAAGGCTCTTGGAACAATTTTTAATGGCTTGTAAGACGACTTTGTCCTTTGCAGTTACCAAATGATGAGGCGTTTTTTTACTGTCTCTACCCTCTGCATCACTCTTTGCTGGACTGATGCTCTATGGTTGATAGTATCTAAGAAAAGGATAATTCCTAAACAAAAAATATCTTCCAGTTATGTGGAACGCATTCATTTAAGATCCGCCCCATGCTATACTGAGCCAAACTGAATCTAAACTCAGGGAGCTTCTACCCTGGAATATTCTTCCTTCTTTTTTCTTTAGTATTTTTTAGAGTTGACATCTTCAAGATGGAAACACCTTTCCCTTCATCTTTGCAGCAATTTATGTGGACTGGATAACAAACTGGGAGAAATAAGACTCTTAGCAAACGATCTCCTCAAACTAGCAGATGTTTTCCTTGTTTGAGCTGAGACAATCTGATCTCTGCTTCCTGGATCTCTGTACAAAAAGGTTGTGAAATTCCTGCCGTAGCAAAGTTTTCTGGTGGGTCCAATTCATCGCCCAGGTGAAGACTTTTGGCTGGGGTCTTAACTTCAGTTTCTTTGTGGGTTTAATGGTTCTTAGCTCCATCATCTCATCAGCAGCTCATCTCTGGCATATGTGTGGAGAAGCCCAGCACACAGGCAGGCTGGGGTTGAATTTGTAATGAAGACAGAAGCAGGGAGACTGGAAGAGACATGAGCTCAGGGGTAGAGCAAGGAGGTGGTGAGCACTGAATCGCAGAATCACAGAATCGATTAGGTTGGAAGAGACCTCAGGGATCATCAAGTCCAACCTTTGCCCTAACACCACCATGTCAGCTACACCATGGCACTAAGTGCCACGTCCAGGCTTTTCTTAAACACCTCCAGGGATGGTGACTCCACCACCTCCCTGGGCAGCCCATTCTGATGCCTAACGACCCTTTCTGTGAAGAAATGCCTCCTCATTTCTAGCCTGAACTTCCCCTGGCACAGTTTCAAACTATGCCCTCTTGTCCTGTCACTAATTACCTGGGAGAAGAGGCCGATCCCCACCTGTCTACACCCTCCTTCCAGGTCATTGTAGAGAGCGATCAGGTCTCCCCTCAGCCTCCTCTTCTCCAGGCTAGACACCCCCAGCTCCCTAAGCAGCTCACCATCAGACTTGTGCTCCATAACCTTCGCCACCTTCGTTGCCCTTCTCTGGACTTGCTCCAGCACCTCAAGGTCTTTCTTGTAGTGAGGGGCCCAAAACTGAACACAGCACTTGAGGTGTGGCCTCAGAAGTGCAGAGTACAAAGGGACAATCACTGCCCTGGTCCTGCTGGCCACGCTATTTCTGATACAAGCCAGGATGCCATCGGCCTTCTTGGCCACCTGGCACACTGCTGGCTCATATTTAACCAGCATCCTCAGGTCTTTTTCTGCTTGACCGCTTTCTAACCACTATTCCCCAGCCTGTAATGCTGCCTGAAATGAGCTTGAAGATCAGGGTGTTGGATGCTGCAGTAAAGGCTAAACAAAGCCTCAGTCAGTGGGGTCAGGAAAGTCTGATGCCCAAAGGCATTTGAACTGAAACACAAACAGGGAAGATCAGAGCAAAGTGACAGGGTCTGGGCAGGCAGAACGCTCTCAAGAAGATTCATTTGACCATTGCTGGCTGTGAGCTGTTGTTTTGCAGAGTATTTCTCCTTGTATTGAAGGTAGAGGAATAGCTGCCTGACGAATCAGTCACTCCAGGAACTCATGTTAGCAACTTCCATATTGACATAAAAGCTTCTGGCTTCTTCCCTTTCTTGGAAAGTCTGTTCCTCAATAGTTAGGTTTCTGGCCATGCCAGTGATTTGCCTGGATCCCTGAGTATGGAAACCTATGATGCCTGACTGCCTTCTGCTTTCTCTGGTGAAATCCCCTTATTTTTAAAGAGGCTACAAAGCTCTTTGGCTTGAACACAAGAGCAATCCAACAACAGATGACTATTTCTTTTCATACAGTCCCAAACCACGTTTTCTAGTGCCTATCCCAGAAAACTCTCTGATGGCTTTCTTCCAGGGTCGCACCCCTGTGACTCTGTGACTGTGCCTGCATTACGGCTTCTCCCTTTCTCTCTCTTTGAGCTTCTTTTGCCGATGTAACACCCCAGTAATGCCAAGCCCCTACATCCACATGTTTCAAATTTTGGAGTAGCTTCTCGTGTGTTCTTACATGGGCAGGAGGACACTTGCTGAGGCTTCAGGTGACCTCTGTTGACTACTTGTTTCCAGAAAATGAAATAGTACTCTCTGTTTTAATGGCAAGAGGCTATAACTGTCTTCAACTTCATGATAAGACACTGTCATGACATGAAGATGCATAAACATGGAGTTACCCAGCTGCATGTATCCATCTGCATCATTGAGGGGTTTTATGATTATGTGAACACCCTCGGTTACTCTAGTCTCCCTCTAACTGCGCTCCAAGAGGTTGCCTAAGGAAAGAGGAAGTGACTCTTCTCCTGTACACCCTCATCACTTCTGGGGTCTGCTGTCCCAGGGGAGACAAGGCTTTGGGGAACCAGACCCTTCAGGTATAAGGAAGGCAAAATTCAGGGAATCTCCTGCCAGCCCTGGTATTTCCGTATCACCGATTTCTCAACCATGGTATGAGCCGACATCCTACAGATCCTGAATTCATGTCATTACTGAGGTAAAGTCAGACTCTTAATTGTGTTCTGGGTTAGCAACAGTATTTGTGGTTTGGTATGGTTTACATGCATTAGTGACCATAATCCTGATGATGAATTGTTTTCTGGTGATTTCTATGCTTATGTTGACGGTACTGCTCTTTCCTGAGAAATGAAAAATAACTATAGTTTATATTGATTTGCTTTGAGGTATTAGGCTACAGCTAATAATTCTGCCCTCCCTAGGCTTTTGTTTTCTTTAGCAAACAGTTTAAAGGTTGCTTGGTACTCTTGTTCTGTTTTTGGCCAGACTCCAGCGAAACAGTCCAGAAGTCACACTCTAATTAAAACAGTCCTTACTGAGAGCTATCAAGCTATGAAGCATATCTGTGTTTTCAACTCTGAACTTCCTTCCTGAGGACATTATATGTTTTAATGAAAAAGAACATGATTTCTTCAGCAATTTCTTTTCTCTTCATGAACCACAAAGATAAGGTCTGTCACATATGTTGTATATCAGAGAAGCACTCAAACGGTTAAGAGAAAACCAGAACATTTCAGTCAGCCTGTTTCATTTTGATGATTTCTTTATTTCTTTAGCAAAGGGGGGAAAATAACTGACATTAGCTTCAAGCCCTGCCAAAACAGACATTTGTTTTCCATTAGCTGCACATATCTTTTCTTAAGGGCTTACTATGAATTGAGATACAGCTCTGGGCATAGATCTGGTTTATGTAAGCCATTTTTGATAACGGTAAGTAAACTTCACACTCAGAAGTTTACTGTCTCTTCCTCTAATTCTGTATGAATTATCTCTCTGCTTAACACCCAAGGGCTCTGAGTCTGTTCCACCCGGGAAGAGGTGTCCTGGAATAGCAGGGAGTGATGGAGTTAGGTGGCACTGGGACTTCAGACGTCCTGCAACAATCAAATTTAAGAATAATGACCTAGTAAAAAATTTGGTGTCATTCTCTAGGCTTCAAAGATGCTCCATCTGGGCTCAGATGGGTGCTGTAGAGAAAGGCATAACTCCTCAGCTGATTTGCTTAGTAATCTACAGCAAGTGGAAGAAAAAAATATACCAGACTTTTTTATTTTTAGCTGAAGTGTGAACTGGAAGTAAGCCTTTGGCCAGTCTGTTACCAGCATCCTTGTGTGTGTGTTTATAAGTAGTAACTTCTTTTGAAATCAGGTTTTCACATGCTCCAGGTGCAAGAAGTTGCTCATGGCCGCTTGGATGCCAGAGGGCTTCAGAGGTAGTTATTATTTATACTTTTAGATTGAAAAAAACTTTGTAAGTAAAACTCACCACAGACTTCAGTGGCTACATTTTCTATGGTGCTGAGCAGCACAAGTGCTGTGAGAAGTTACTGCCTCTGAAAAATCAGGTCATTGATTCTTTGGATAGCACAAAACCCGGTCTAGACAGCAAGAAGAGAAAGCGAAATGCAGTGTTCATCACTACCACAAGCCCTCAATGAAACTGAATTGCTGGAAAGCTGAAGCTCAGAAATACCTCATCAGCCCACAGGCTCCCAGGTTGTATCCTGTTCCTCATCATGAAGAACTGGAGGAAACAGACAGGGTTTCCAGCCTGTTCTGGAGGTCAGCAGGCTTGGATGTCCTTTGACAGAAGAAGGAGGGAGACTTCCATAGCCGAGAGATCCATGTAAGCCGTGCCCTGCCAGCAGATCCCTCCTGAGAAAGCCCATGGGAGGCTCCTGCTGCTGGCTGGAAGGAAAGAAAGCGGGCAGGCAGGGAGGTAGCATAGTTCAAGGTAGACAACATGCTTGGCAGGGTGTCTGGCTTTAATCACGTCCCCCAGATGGAGGTTGGTAGCTGAGGTCGGTGCTACCAGCCATGCCTGGCAGGGCAAGTGGAGGAATGTGTGCTGTTTCTGTCTGTGGGGTCTCTCTACAGAGGTCTTGGTCTTGAGTTGGAAGGGTGAACATCTCAAAATAAGGTGTGAGACTGTGGCTGAAGGGAGACAGGGTGTTGTTACAGAAGTATACTATGCAGAAAGAGTTGGAGGAGATAAGCATGGCCAGAAACGCCGTGCTTTTTTTTTTGCCCTCCCTTCAGGAGAGGCTCCGCTGTGAGAAAAGACACATCGTCTTGTGGGCAGCCCTTGAGAGTCCCCATTCACAGAGTATGAAGAAAATGCATTGACAGGAATAGGTGTTAATTATTTTCCAGTCTTGCAGAGGAGACACCAGGAAGACATAAATGACCTCTGTGATGAGAGAAGAGATGAAATGGGAAAATCTTTAGCCAGAGAAGCGAAAACTTCAGCAAGATGTAGCTCCGGTTTCATTTTGGCTGGTGTAGTATGATATGGGCAATGCTGCCCAGATGAGGTTCTTTGATGTTTAAAATTTTGACAAGGCTGATATTTGACATATTTATGCTGCATTTGGTATAGAGAATGTGATAGGTTAATGCAATCGCTAGGATATAATAGCAGCTCACAAAGCAAGAGAGATTCCACCTCAGATGGTATCTTGATGACTCCTTTTTTTTTTTAACTGTTTTTAATTAATTATTTAAAATGATCATCACAATGTGCAAACAAGTAAGAAAATCCTTCCCTCACCAATCTTACAACTTGGAATTAAATGACACTATAGTATTTTCCTAATTGGAATTCTATCCTTTATTTTTTTCTTTCTCTATCATAAGGTCCATTATACTCATCAGAAAAGATTCAGGCTATGAAGTGTCATACCTGAGTCTTGTAACTAAAATATAACAACTGAAATATGACAACTATTTTTCTTCTGTAGGATGGTTGAGACTGAGAGAAGGACATACTCTTGTTTATGTTTGATTTTGGCTAAATCACTTTGGAAAAAAAATATATTGATCCCATCTCACAAGTGGCCTTAGTCATTTAGATGGAGCCCACTTACTCTGATGCCCATCAAGGGCCTGTCTGCTGTGACCTGTGCTGTTTCTCTGATTTGGCTGCTCTGGCAACGGAATTCTGCATCTCCTGTTCCCCAGGACTAAAGTTCGTAACGCCTTTCCCTGCATGTGCTGGAGCAATCTGAGTGTCTCAGTACAGGGAATAGATTCTGGGAGCATACAATGAAACTAACCTCTGCAGGGAAGCTAGTCCCATGAAAAAATGTGGAGGACATGTAAGCAAATTGCAGTTCTCATGACTAGACATATGGTGAGGAAAGATATTTCAGACACAAACTTGGACAAGTATAATTTGACATAAATGCCTAGGATATGCCTAGCTGTTCAAAAGCAGTTGAAAAGATGTTTGCTAAACAATGGCAAATGCTTCTTTGGGATCCAGATAGGAATAAATCCCCTTTCTTTTGATGAAAGGGAGTATTTCAAGGAATATTCTGTTTTCTGTAGTGCTTGGTTAAGCTATAGTCAGCTATATAATTATTCCCAAAATAGGCAATGCATACAAATTCTCTAGCATCTGAGTACTTTTAGCTTAAGGAATTTTATTTCATCTTTCAACGGGATTTTTTGGCAAATTATGTTTTCCCCCTATATTCAGTAGCAAAGACTTTCTGCTTTCTAGGGCCATAACTTACATAAGATGGTCTAAATGAGATCATGAAGCTTTTAATCTATGCCTTTTTTTTTTTTTTTCTTTTCTTTTCTTTTCTTTTCTAGGCACATATGTTCCCTTTGCTAAAAGATGTTTCATCTGAATAACTTCTGCCAACTCATCTTCTGGCCAAAATGAAGATAGCAAAACTTATTTCAAGACTGTCATTGTTTTTTTTTAAACTGAAAATTTACATTGAGGCTGTAGAAAAATGTATATTGTATTGTTTAAACGCATGTGGAGACTTCATTTCTACAAACTTGGGCTTAAATCAAGTGTTATTTTAACTCAGCCTTCAGTTATGCCTATTTGCCCATGAGATGCAGTTTCACCAGTGCCCTAGTGCTTCGTCCTGAGAGCTCCAGAGCAGGTATTTTAGAGGCTATGTCTGGTGTTTGCTCTTTAAGCTGCCTTCATGAGCATGTCCCAGGCTGCCTCTGCTGGGGGGGGACGACACACAGTGCCGTGGCCAGCTTGTCAACCCCATCATGTCCCCCTGCCATCATGACTGGCATGACACATGGCGAGGATTTTGCGGGTGATGTGCTCCTAGAGACTGATGCTGCCAGAGGGAGACCTGGCACAATGAGTGATTTGTCCGAGTCTATGCTGGGATCTACTAAACGTGAAGAAAAGAGGTGCAACATTTTTAGAGTCTCCCACTGAGGCACAGTGGTGCCCTTTGGCCACCCAAGCAGCATGGAAGCAACCCCAGGGCACACTGCTAGGACAGGGTCCTGTTCCCAAGCTCATATCTATCTCTTTTCCCAGCATGAACGCTTTTGCTTCAAGACACAGCATAATCTGTACATGGGGCTCAGGCTGCACACAGAAACTGTCTGCACCTACCTGTAAGCCCACCTCGATGCTGTCAAGTCACAGTGGATGGTCTCTGTTGGACAACGAAGCTAGCTCTTTTCACTGCTGTCCCCATGGAGGAGGGCAGTAAGCTTCCCGCCCCCTCCTGCCCGTGCCTGGGGAACAGGACAGAGGAGCAGATGGTGTATCTGCAGTACCCAGGACCTCCCTCCTGAGGAGAACGGAGTCGAGATGGCTGCTGCCTGGAAGGAAAGCAGGAATAGGGACCCTCAGGGATGTCTGCGGAGCAGTGTGCCTGGCACGGGGTCAGTGTACCCAGCAGCTTGTGGGTGCAGTGAGGTTGCCAGCTACTGAGCACCTTCTTTATCCCCACAGCTCTGCCAAACAGCCATCTGGGCACGCTGGGCATCTTGCTGCCTGGTTACACTGGCTCCTAAGGGGTCCCAACAGATGGATTTACCTTTAGCAGATGGGTAAGGGAAAATCTATGATGTCCTCAGCCTCTGTGGAGGGCTATCTCCAGCCCAAGGAAATCCCTTGGCAACGGTGGATCTGGGTAATGAGGAAGCTGCTGGATGTGGAGGCTGAGAGGGGGTCCTGACAGTGATTTATTTTTCCTTTGCTTTTGCCTTTGTGGGGCAGGCTGTTGCAGCCACAAATGTATATGTTGTGGTGACGGAGACTTTCGAGAAGGCGTGTGGTGAGCCCCGGGTGACTGGTGCTCATTTCTGTGAGCTGTAAATTCTGCAGAGCACCTCAGGGCTGAGACACTGGAGTCACTTTTCGGTCCTCACTGTCTCTAAATGCTAGGTCACCACATAGCCTCTCCTTCTCTGGGTTATCTGCCTCAGACTCATCTCATATGGATGTCCTCGAAGCCTGACTGACTCTGAGGGATTCCAGGTGGCCTCACCAGTGTGGGAGAGGTCTGTCTAAACGAGTGTACCCCTGGGATGGGCCTGTACCCCATTTCTCTTGGCCAGCAGAGAAAGTGCAGCCTGCTGTGAGCTTATCTGCCCAGCCGTATAGACATCACCTCAGTGTTTAAATTTGCGTCTAATCTGAGCTGGCTCTGGCAAATAAGCATTGCTGTAGCTAAGGACTCGGCGCCTCGCGTCCCGGCTTCAGCGCGCAGGGCCAACCATTCACTGTGAGCCCCGGCCCAGTGAGGCCTGGCCCGCGTCCTGCGCTCATTTGCTTCCCGGCCTCCGAGGCAGGCGGCCCCCACAGTGCCGGGAAGAGTAGGCTGAATGTCTGGGCTTGCGTCTTGCCAGTAGCCTCTATGCGGGGCCCTCATGGCTGCTTTCATTTGGCAACATAAAAAGGGGTTTGCAGCAGTCAGCAGTTAGGTATTTCTGTATTTTAAAACACGTAGCTGTTCTCTAGGGTGAGCGCCCTGTGCTTAGATGTGTTATACCCTTACCGCCTACGGACCACAGGTGTTCGACTCATCTGCGCTCGGCCGCTGTGCGGGCAGCAGATCCACGGGCCTGAGGGCCACCGGGTAGATCATGTAGGAAGCAGGCAGCCTCCGAGAGGCTGGGGGTCAACCTGGGAGGAGACAATGGGGTCTGGTTTGGGATTCAGAAGAGCTGGGAGCTGGCTCCTAACCCTTTGGCTGCAGAGCTGCTTCCCTCTTCCTTCACTTGGTCACACCTGCAAGGACGCTGGGCAGAATGTGCAGGCATGTGCACGTCCTTCCTGGCACAGCCCTCTTGCTGGAAAGCCTGACAGCAAGGGCTGTCTTTGTCGCCCCGGAAAGGGTGCGTGAGCACATACTTTCCAAGCAGGGTGGTGAAAGGGTGGACAGGGCCCATCAAGATGGGACTTCTGTCTTCATCATGAAGAGCTGGAAAGCACAGGAGGGAGAGGCTGCTGTGTCTGAAGACGGTTTTGGTAAGCGGCAGCCCAGTACACCTGCCCAATGGGAGAATGACCAAGGGAATAGGGAGAAAGAGGCAGCTGAGAGAAATTGATGGAGAAAAAGGAGACATTTGGCAAGGCTAGAGAGGAAAAGAGAATTCAGAAGTCTGAAGGCCAGAGGCAGATGGACTGGTGCAAAAAGTCCTGGAGGCCAGAGAACTCCACTAATCTACATGCAGATGGTCTTGTGCATGGTTCGTTCCTCAGAGGAGCAGCATCTCTTGGGACTGTGGCCATGGGCAGTACCAGGTGTAGTGGAGGGTAACCAAACGGATCTTTTTTTGTAGCTGTTTGGGTAGGCAGAGCTCCCTGCTTGCCTTACACAGTGAAGTGTACATTCATCCTTTTGTCAGCCTGCATGTAAGCCTTGAGCCAACCTCTGTGGCAGTGCCTCCCGGCACTAAGGGGCTGAAGGTGTGCTTGATGGTCTCCCAGCAGAAACCTAGGCTGCAGCCTTCTGAAAGGCTGTGACAGTTGGAAAGGAATGACTGAGAAACCATCGTCAGAAAATCAGCGGTGTCCCCAGTTGCAGGGGCGGGGGGCTCCCTTCTCCCATGGGTATCTCTGTCACTGAACAGAGAGAAGGAGATGCTTGTCCGAGTCACCTCTCACCCATGCATATGGTCTGTGTGTGTGAAATGCTGTGTGTTAATCATCTGCAGTGTCAGATGAAGGTACAGAGTACAGGGAAATGTTATTCTTGAAACAAGAGAGGGTCTGCACTGGGAACTGTGCAGACTTGTGTTACAGCCAAATGAGGTCCCGTCTACAAGGAAAGAAACTGAGATATCCCTGGGATATTCCTGTTGAGATGAGGTGGGACAAAAAATGGGAGTATTTGCAGGAATCAATGAAGATCCAAATAAAGGAAATGGCACATGAAACATTTGAAGCTTTGCAAAAGTAGTTAAGGCTAGTACTGAAGCTGAGGCCTTCACAGGGTTGAAGCAGCTTTGGGTTTTGGAGGTTCCCCAGAAAGAACAGATAAAATACTTCCAGGCACAATAAAAACTTTTTTTTTGGTGAAGGAACAGTTGGATAGATGGGAAGTGCAGTTGCAACTCTTCTGGCCTAGAATAGCAAGATGAACTGATGAGGTGATCAGCAGCCTGACTGCCACGGACAGGAAGCTTTTTTACAAAATATGATCACGTTGGCTCTGGCCAACTTGGAGCTTGTCAGCTGATGTGAGCAAAGACTGAAAGAGCTAAAATGTCAGCTCCACACCTAAAGAGTCAAAGACCAAAGTAGAAATCTTCTCTGTGGACATGGAATTCAGCCAGTTAAAGGACTTGGGTAAGACATGAAACTTTTATAAGTTTCCTACTCTATTTATAACTGTCCATGCTGCAGAGGGAAGAATTCAGATTGTTACAGCTCATAACTCCATAACAGGTTTATTTAACTTCAGTGCTAGAGCTCAAATAAACGTGTAGGAGGATGGAGATTTTTTTGAGCAAGGAATGAGACTCATAGAAGCAGCCTACCGGAGATCATGGCTCTGCAGAGGTGACCTCAACTCTCCAAAGACAGGCATAAATTTCCAGAATGAAAACAGGCTTTTGAGCTCACTTGCTCCAGGAGAGGCTGCCTGGGGGGAGCTCCCATGATTGAAAGGCAGAGAAAAGTCTCAGGAACTCAAAGTGACTCCTTGTTCAGTTTGATTTCAGAAAATTCAGCATGAACTTTTTTGTACTTTCTGAAATGACACCTCCTTTATGCAGGAAATCACCAAATTCTGAGTCTTTATTCCAGTTACATATTCACTCACACTTGCATCTTATGGGATTGTTCTGTCACTGACGACTTTTAAAAACATTTTTTCTGAAATGGTGGAAAAGGAATATAATAATGAGTGACAGCTGTGGTAGTTCTGGGACGAAGTCCCTACACCCAGTTTTCAACACCTGAGAGAACTGATGACTGAAGGAGACATCCCACCTCCAAATGCTGTCTGTTATCGACTAACCCCTTTCACTTGAGTTTTTCTAGCAGTGAGCAGCATTGCAAGGGTGGGGATTTTGATCCAGCAAGCAGCTGAGCATCTTGGGAACTCACTCAGCCCACAGCCATACACCAGAAAGATCTAATTAATGTAACGATGAGGTTATAAAAGGCAGCTGCCAGCTAAGGTACACAGGAAGATGTTGTGTGTGTTGGTCTGGTGCTTACATTTTTTGGAGCAGAAGGGTGTTCTGGTTTGAGAAGCTGTGATATAAGGTATGTGAGGGGCCACGGGTAACAAGAGGAGAGGATTGCCTTTTTAGGAATAGCTATGGTGCTTAAACCCATTTCTGAGAGCAAAGGAGTGGTTAGTCTGAGCTGGAGAGTAGCTGAGTGTGCTGAGAGGTGAGGACTCTCCAATTGTGCTGCAACTGAAATAGCACTTTGGAGGGAAAAAAAAATACAGTGAACAATCTATTAGTTTTTAGGAATCACTGCAACTGTTAATTAAGGTGGGGAAAAGTGGATGTGAGCTGATTTTGCCTCATGGACTCTGTGCAGGGCTAAAACAAAGTACCAAGACAATCAAAGTGTTGTGCTTGCCTTGCCACCCAGTAGGTCCTTGCACTGCCAGCTGAGCTTGCTGTTGAAATGTGAGACCAAAAGGTGAACAGCTACAGTTGGGGGTGAATATGGGGAGAAACTCAGAAGCCTTGTGTAATATGGAGCATTGCCTATATCTGGGGACTGTAACTGATTGCGAAGCCAAGGACAGCAATATAACATAAGAACATCTGCTGAATGGTATGAATACAGCAGGCAAATGAACTTTTAATAATGCCTGTGTAGCAACTGGTCAGGAGTTGCTTATTTACAGTTGGAGGACTGCATATATTTTTACCTTGTGTAACAATAGCAGTGAGGCCTCTTGTGAAGCTGTGGCACCATTCCCAGGGCAACGGTCCAGATGTTTGTTGGTTTTTAACCTCCTGAGCTTTTTGTTGTCTAATCAGGTTCTGGGGCTTCTTCCTTGCTTTCTGTTGCATCCTTGGACTACTACCGTCTCCATTTCCTGCTTCCTCTCATGATTTCTTTCTTCATCCTGTGTTCCTACTGAAATCCTCCTAATATTTGCATAAGTGACCTTAAAATTACCTTAAAATTAAAAGACTACAATAATTTCTCTTATTTTCAGTCTCAGATGACAGAAATGAGTACTGAGAAATAGTTTTTGAATTATGTTTAAGTTCTTGTTATATGATGCTAGTGGTTGCAGATGTGGAGTTGCAACAGGTTTTTGCAATAGTCTTTAGCTGCCTGGTAAAGTTTACCCACACCTGGAGAATTGCTGCCCTGGATGTTCGTGTTTGGCTTTTCTTGTTTGATACTTTCCTATTTTGGGGTTTCTGTGCAGCTGGTGCCCATTTTACACCTAATAGAAAAGATGGAGGGAAGAAGGCATGCTCCCTGCTCTGCAAAACTCCTTAAAACCTCAGGTAAAAACAGGATGAAAGGGTACGTGTGCATGTCAAGAAGCAATGGAAACAGCAGGAAGTATTGTCACTGCCTACACGGACCCTTGCTTGGAGGAATCCTCTGACACCAGACAGATCTTGTGTAGGTAGAGAGCAACACCTCCCCTTTGCTGGCAGTAGCTTCTGTGGTTGGAGGCTGAGGAAATGAGGGAGAAGACAAACTTGGTGCTGGGATACGGGATTCTACACAAGTGAGCTCTACTGAAGCAACTGAGCTTCTCCTTCCCAATTAACCAGAAGTGAATTGAAGCGTGCAAGTTTGGATCAGATTTATGTGGCACGTAAATTGTACTTAATATGAATTAAATGTACTTGTATACTAAAAGCCATTTAGATTTGCTTAAGGACAGCTGACGATACCTTAGTGAGATGTCTTCCTTGGCACATTTCAGTCTAAATGCAATTAAGCTCCTATGTCTCATCAATGAGAAGCTTTCTTCAGGGTGGCAGTGCATTGTATTGCTGTGGCTGTTTGCACTGTGAATTTCCCCAGGCAGGAGGAATACATAATCATTTAATGATCAGCAGTTTCTCTTGACCTTGAGAGCAGGTAGCTCAACCAGGTGTTTCATCTGTACACACTGTACTATTTCCTCTGTTAGCCTGTATAAGAACTTATCTGTGTGTGTAGCTTTTGTCCTAAAACCAGACAAAAATCATACCGGGGCAACTTCGGTATACGCTATAACATTCTGCCTTCTGAAAGCACAAGTTTTGGGCAACATACTTCAATGTTCTGAACCAAATTAATATGCTTACATTAAATTACTGCAGAGGACTTTTATATAATAAAAGTGGAAGACAAGGACTCTATCATTTTTTTCCAAATTACTTTTCCACTCCATACTGTATAATAGAATTACAAGTTATTTAGCTTGTCCTTACCATTTCATTGGATTTTTTTGGGCAATAAACTGTATCAAGGGCAGGAAAGGAACTGTTTAAGGACCAACCTCATCAGGGCCTCAGACCTCTATGTAATGTAAGATATGATGTATGTAGGCATGCTGGGACAGATTTATCCTCTTGCTATGGCAGAATCAGTACTGGAGTATTGTGTAGATCTCTTCCTATGGTGGGATGAGACTACTCTGGCTCTTCATGTTCTCAAACAAACAAGGCAAAGCAGCCCAATAGTGCCCTGTTAATCTGGGGTCTGTGAGCCCTGAGACCATGAACAGGATGATCTGACTTGCTTGTGGGACCTGGGGGTACTTCTGCGCTAAATGCAGTGTCTATTACAAGTCAAAATGGAAATACGGAGCCAGCTGACAAAGTCTAACACAGGACCTTTGATCTTCAGGAGGGTATTCTGGAAGCTCATGCGTGTAGCTGTCTGGCTGTGCACTTGGCTGTAAGAAAAGGGACACACAGGCCCTTGGTAAAACCTTAGCTCTTAAAAAAATTTAAAATTGGTGAAAAGTAACTAGTTACTTTTATGAAACTGGGTGTGCACACCTGATTTTTTTTAAAATCGCAGAAAAGCAGAGAACTTCAGGATCCCATTGAAGCTTCTGTTGTAATATTATTCTTCTATTTTCCTTTCCTATTTTTGGCACAGATCATATGGATTTCCATACCATCTGGCATGCAGTTTTCAGTGAAATAAGAACTCTAAAAAGCCTTATTTCCCTTGGAAAGTTAAACTTGTACTACTACAGTTGATCTGAGCCAGATGAAATCAAAGCTTTGAGTCCATACACCTTAACTTTGAATGGCTTCAATTCTCAGACTGGAACAATTTGAAGGCTTCAGAAACCACCTGTAGCTCCTTGGAAGCTATAAAAGGTGAGGAAAAAATATGATTTACCCCTGCTGAAAAAGTCATAAACCGAATTGTAGTTTGCCAGCTGTCATCTGTTTTTGAAGCTGGCTTCAAAGCACTGTATGGTACACTCACCTCTCTCCTAGCTCCTTTTTAAGAACTGTTGTGTGTTATGAGTTTATCCTCCTTACTATTGCCAATAGCAATGCTATGTACATATAGTCATGTTCTTTAGGATGTATTGCTGCTTAAAGTTTTCATTCTTCTTAGAGTTGCATACAACTGGCAGCAGAAATGTTTCTGGATGCTGCTAGGCAAGATGTTATGGTTTATCTAGTAGCACTTAGCATCCTTCTTTTAGTGGGTTCATAATTTCTCTCAAGCCTGAAGATTTAGGTTTTGAACTGTAACTCTGGAGGATAAAGTCTCAATAACTCTTTGAAGGAATAAAACCTCTGTAAATGAAGTTTGATTAGCAACTGTTCCACAGTCATCTCTAACCACACCTGGACACCACTTGATCCTGAATAACAGGTGTCCTTGTTGCATTGTGCCACAGCTGCAATCCAGTATTGGTGTAGAGTCACTGGCTGAATTGAGATCCAGATTCATCTCACCAGGATGACAAGAATCAAATATTTCAGATGAGGTGCTTTGAGCAGGGTTGTCCAAGCAAACTGTGGTGTCTTGTCAAGCTGTGAAAAAGTCTAAATGCTTTTCTGTTGAGATAGCATAAAGTTTTACTGCTGCTCTTCCAGTGTGTAGGTAGGAAAGATTCACATGATGTTCTCTGCACTTGTAGGTAAATTTGGAAAGTCTTAAGAGGAGTGATGTTTGGAATGCATGCACAGTGTGTTTTCTGAGGATTGTCCCTTTTGAAAGGACAAGAAATGCAGAAATATTAAGTTGTCACAGCGTGGAACAGTTAATAATGGAGCTGTATTTTAATTTAATATTAGAAGGTAACAGGAAGAAAAAGTAAACAGAAGGCTTAAGGAATAAGAAGGATAGTTTATTCTGTGTAGCAAAACACACTGAAATGTGGTCCTGTTTAGGGACATCTGCAGAAGTCTGACTTCAGCACAAGCTGCATATAAACCAGGCTGGAAATAGACCCTCTGTCATCTCAATCATCTTCTGTATGAAAATGCATCACAGCACTGTGCTTTTGAATTGCTTTTAAGAAATGGTTAGAGTAGAGACTTGAAAATTAACTCTTCCATCCTCTGTCCTACTCCTTATATGCATGAGGCTGAGAAGTTTTCACTTCTGTGCATTTGTCTATTTGTGAAATTGTAATAATGAATACCTTTACCTTCTACATTGTACATATGTTCTGATGTGTAGAAAATAATGACATTCCTGAGGCCTGAGCTAATGATACCAAAAGTCCATATTGTTCAATGTCTCATCCCTGGATCTAGCCAGTGTAATTGATCTACAGGAAGGTGTATGAAATGCTGATGTGCATTATTAAATCCCATTTTGGTCTTTAGATTTAGCTTAAATCTTGAAATGGAGAATGTAATAGTGTAAAATATTTAATGGCTATAACTAAAGGAAGTTCTAGCTATTCATATAAATATCCAGCTTCTTGAATCTTACTAATTGCTTGGCTGTAAGTCCTGCAGCTGAATTATGCAATGTATAAACAAGGCTTTTTTTTAAACTTCCATCCTTTAACGTGACTGAAATGCTGTTTTGTGCTTTTTCATATATGTTCTTTTGCACCCCTCAAGTGATCTAAAAGTGTATAAGAACACTTTTGATGCTACATCCAAAGCAATATGGTAGACTCCACATTGCAAACCTGCAAAGATGATATGCTTGTGGTTGTTCTTTTCTGGGGATACAGAGAAAAGAGGATGTGGTGAAGATGCAGGAAAGAAGGGTTTGAGACACACCTAGTGCCAACGCTTGTCTTGGAGGTATACACCTGGCTTATATAAAGTACCTACCTTAATACTGGTCTGTAACTACTGTGCTGCTTCTGCTTCCTAAGGATCAGTCATACTTTGAGAAGACAGGATATATCTCATGGGGCTTTGCTGGCAAGCAAAGCTTCATCTTGTGTTTTGGCTCTCTAATCTTAGCAGACACTGGCAGAGAGAAGGGGTGGTTATAATCTGTCAGAGTCTTGACAAGGCTGTCTCCCTGTCTGTACAGCCAATGACATTCAGATGGGATGTCAAACTGCATGAAGGTCCCATGGAGATTTTGTGACTAATGATGTTAATAAGCATGCCATGCAAATTTAATCCAAAACAGCCTTCTCAAATCCTCATTACCACTTAATATAATCACTTCTGCACTATTCTATGAAATAATTGATCTTGTGACAGTATGACTCTTGTTGCATCTTCCTGTGTTAGATGCTGGGATTATTCTTGGCTTTGCAAAAGCCAAGGTAATACTTCTTAAGCTGCCAGCATCTGTAAATGAGCTCTGGTTCCCTGGGGACTGGTTTTCTTCAAACTGTCTCCCTGGGTTTCCCTCCCTTGGAAAAAGGAGATGTCTACTCAGTCCCTTTCCATTCCTGTCTTCCCTGTGGCTTCTGGCTAGGGCATGGCTCTGATACATGCAAAGAGCTGCTGGATCTCATCATAGAATGCGGCCTCTGTAAACAAATGAGGGGCACTTTCATTTTGAGTATTGGAAGGGTAAATTGTAATGTGACAAACTTAATAGAAAAGCTAATTCTGACACAGAGTTCTCTTAGACTTCTGCAAACATCTTGTACAAATATCATCAAAAGCTGGAATTGCAGATCTTGGTTCACTTTCCTGGGACAAAGCAGACTCGTAACATTCATTTGCTTAGTCACAAGAGTCAAAACAAAGCACTCCAAACAAGGTATGGTAAGAAGAAAACAAAGTTAACTTGTCAATGTCTTGATTGATCAATTGCTGCAAAGAGGAGAAACTAAACTGATGAACCACACAGATAAGTTATGCAATATTATGAAACAGATGTTAAGGAACGGATTAAATGCAAAAATCCTTTGTTCTTAGAAATTATTTCTGGAAGTTCCCAGCCCTAGTCATGGCATATGGCAGCTCAAACATCATGTGTCTGAGATCTAAATATAATGAGCTAGAATCTTTGCTGTTGAATCAGTATCCAGATATCAAAAATGACAAAGGACTTGCTGTGCATTGGGATACTCCTTTCTGCCTGCTCCTTCTATCCAGTGCCTTGTGGATTACTTAGTTAATGACATTTAATCATTAATTACTTGGTTGTTTGAAAGCCTGTTTATATTGATGATTACAATTGCCTGCATATCTAGCCAACCCATAAACTACTCTGGGTTTCAGATGCAGCTTGTTAAGTTTAATGTGTGGTTGCCTGCACAAGGAGTCACTAATGCTCTTGTGTGTGAAACTGCATCATTGGTCAGGGACTGTGCATTCTTGTTCTGCAGGAGGAAAAGCTCCCTGGAGTGAGCTGACTGTTTTCTAAGACTCCCCACTACAATTAAGATGCAGAGGCCCAGCTCCTGCTGGGACACCTACTGGTTCAGATGTACTTTCATGAATGACCCCAGCATCCCTAATAGGAGGCATTCCAGGAGCAGCAGGTTAAATCAGACTACAGAACTGATTTTAGCTGTCTTAGAGTCTTCTAAGACAAAACCGTTGCCCCTAATTAAGGGCAGGGTGGGGAGAAGCCATTCAGCTGTGAGTTCAATGGCCTTCCAATAACAGCACTGAGGGGTCATTCCTGAATTGGATCATAGGCTTCCTCCCACTAGAAAGGTGACAAATAGGAGACCTTGGTACCCCTGTTCAATACAAACTATAGAGAAGGAGTTTTATTTAAGATTTTCTCTGGAGTAACCTATTTGTGACTAAATGAAAAGCAAGTGGTTTTGCATGGTATCTCAGTATATAAAGGACGGATGATCTAGGCTCCCCCATGGCTTAGAAGATTATGGAGAAGAAACTTAAAGAAAAGCTACTGAAAGGAGAAATACTCCTGTCTTAGCCAAACCAGGACATTCCCATATAGCTGAAGTGCTACAGGCCAGCTGGTAGCTCTCTGAGACAAGATGTTGAGAGGTACTTATGATTGGATACAATATGCTATGGTTAATACAGAATGAAGGAAAGAAAAAAAAAATCCAAACCCTAAAGAACCCTTGTCACCTTAAATGTTGTGGTCTCTTGGGGTGTAAAACTAAGGAGATACTGCACTCTTGCTTATCAATTCTGAAGGCCGTGAATACTTGAAAAGCTTTGGTTTCTACTTTGGCCGAAGGGGTGGAAGCACTTTCTACTAAAGCAGCTCTAGGTGCAGTTGGATGTCTGCCTGAAGCAGGAGAATTTCCCCTGAAGTACATCCTATGCTTTGAATCTGCAGTCACTGGAATTCTTGCATAAATGGTTATTTTTTCAGAAGAAAGGCTAAATATAAAACTTATTCTTATGCAAGCCACGCAACTGAGTACTCTAACTGGAGAATCAATAGGTGGTTTGGTTGGGTTTTTTGGTCTTTTTAGATCTTCTAGTCAGGCAAAGGCTAAGCCATAATAAATTCAAGGACAAAAGCAAGAAATAACTTTGGGAAGGAATAAACCCTTGCAATGATACAAGCTGTGTACTGACTGGGGAGCAAGCTGGGCATAAGCAGTAGTGTGCCCTGGCAATAGCATCCTGGGCTGCATTAATAGGAGCATAGCCTGATCTGGGACAGTGATTATTCAGCTTGTTCAGCACTTGTTTGGTCAAATCTGGATACTGCATTTAGGTTTGTTTCTCTCTCCACCTCCCCAGCCAATACAGAAAAGATGTTAACAAGCTGGAACAAGTCCAGGGGAGAGCCACCAAACTGGTCCTGCAGGAGCACTAGCCCCATGAGAAGAGGCTGACAGACTAGGGCTTGTTCAGCCTGGAGGAGAGAGTGAGTTTCAGAGGGGGCCAACTGCAGCCTCACAGTGCCTGTGGGGAGGTTACCTGAATGGATATAAGGAAACCCGTGAGGACAGTTAAGGACTGGAGTGGGCAGGCTCCATCCTTGGAGGTTTTGAAGACTTGATTGGATCAAGTGCTGAGCAGTCTGGTCGGGTCTCACAGCTGACTCTGCTTGAGGAGGAGGTTGGACTAGAGACCTCCTGTGGTGCCTTCCAGCTAGAGCTACCCCATGATTATATGGTCAGCCTGTGTTTTATGCTAACATCAGTAATGCCTCTGAGTCAATTGCATCTGGTTACTTTGCCAGATCTTTGAACGGTGGACCCAAGTCCTTAAGATGTGGTATACACCCATGCTTGAGTTGATGACAGTGCTGTCTTGGGTGACAAATATGAAGCTCAGCTACTCAGCCGTAAGAAGAAATCAGTACCCTTGCAGTTAGAGCTGTGAAAGTCTTCTTACAGACTATATACATAAAATACCAAATCCCTCCCTGACTGGAGGCAAGTAAACTGCAGTGAAGGGGGAGCAACTAGGGTATAGTCTTGGCAGAAAGGATTGTATTTTTTCCCTTTGATGTGGAAAAGCTCTACGTGATCAAAGAAAGTCATACTGCTTAAATGTGCAAATAAAATCCAATAAAGCCTTAACTTGGAGAAAAAACTTCTAAAGGCAAAATCTGTTGTTAAATTAGTTGCAATGATAGCAATCATGTTGTTTGTCATGAGTTATAATACAATCAAGAAGGAAGATAACCTCAGTGTAGTGTCAAGTTTATTAATATGGCTTAACATGGCTTTCATATCTGGCATGACTGTTTTATTCAACTACTTCATGGCAAGGTTTTCTGGAAAAAGAGAGAGGGCAAACAGTCAAGGTTGGTTTTTTTAGGCTGTAATGCTTACAGTCCCAAAAGGTGTGGTGCCTTTGTGGGTGTATTCAACTAGTATTTAAAATTGTGGACTCCATAGGTCCATCATACACATAGTAACCCCTACTTCAAAAAATATAAATAAGAAACCATTGCAAAGCACTGATGACCCTGGCTCTGGGCATATTATCAATTTGAAGAAGGTATTTGGAGTTTGCATACAATCTCTCTGCCCGAATGGTCATGTAGCAAAATGCTGGGAAAGATATCTAAAAGCATCTGATGTCCTGGTGGCAACTCACTTAGGTTCTGAATTTACTTGCCTTTGTTATCTTAGAAAGTAACATAGCATACTAAACCTTCAGCAGCTTTTCAGAGTGTGCCTATCTTTTTCACATCTCTCATGGGGCTTGTTTTCACCTCAATTCAATGTCATTAATGTGAATTCATGTGCTTCACCTGACAGTATTAATTTTTGTGCTGTCTGTGCTGACTTGAATTTTAGCCTTTATATTTTTCTTGTTCTTGCTTGTAATTTAAACCAAAGGAGTCTTTGTAAGCTAGCGCATCTGCCAGGGCTCTGTTGCTTGCTTAACATTCATACGGGCTTTTAGGCTGTCATCAAATATACAGTGGATGCTTTCTCAAGTTTTATAAACACTTTTTTTGCTTGATTGTACTAACATAAATACTATGGACATATAAAATCTCATTCACTGTATTTCCTTGCCAGAGGCAAGAAAAAGTTACTTGCAGAACAATTGCCAGTGTGTCACGTGTGAAGTATCCTTCATCTGGTTTTCTTCTGTGTATCCCAAGTTTATCTTTGGAACTTGTTTTTCCTTCACTTGAAGGGTTTGTTTAAAAAACAAACAAATAAAAACTACAAACACAAAAAAAACCCCAACCAAAACCACACACGTGCTCACAACCTCCAGCCAATTTATGTACGTATTTCACATGTTTTCCTTAAGCTACCTGACACCTTATCTGTGTTTGGGATATGGCTGTGAACAAATGCCTGACTTTTACCAGCCTGTTGCTCTTGTTCCAGGCAGGGTAGGTTCCCCTAAATTTCATTCAATCTCCTGTATGTTTTCTTTCTAATATTTCTCTACTGCTAACTAGTTTGTCTTCAGGAATAGCAATTGCATGTGTACTAACCTTGCACATTTTGGACAAGTAACAGGATCTGTGAAGATGTCCTTGTTTACAGTTCCTGATGCTGTCAGTGGACTGAAATCACTTTTGGAACATTCCTGAGTGTTTCTAGCCCTGTGCTTACAGACTGGCTGCTGTGGTCATCATTGTCCATGGCAGTTGATGCTGTGGTGACTTAGTAATTTTCACATCACCACTGGAAAAAACAGCTAGCTGTTGAATATATTTTTTTCCCCTCTCCATCTGTCTGGGGATAGGAATCTGATTTTTGTACTCTTTCTTCATCTTTGATTTATTTCTTCTCCATTACTCTGGCTTTTTAACTTCACTTACCTGCGGGAAGCTATTATCCTCTGCCATCCTTCTCAAGGTTCAAGGCTTAAAAGTAAAGAGGTGACACATTCAGACTGTATTCCTTCCTCTCCATGTACTTTCTCAAGGCCTTCCTTTGAATGGTCATATGTAGTCCCAGACCCCTAGCTAGTCAGACACTTAGAAAAATGGTAGGGGAGTCCAAAGGAATCCAAGGCTTTGGCAGGCACAGGGAAGTCTGACCTGGGATTGCTCATTCAAATTTCAGGCATTGCCTACCTCCGCTTAACAATGCTGCTAGCAGGCACTTGAAGTTGCTGAAGGGGTTGAGTGAAGGCAGTGCAAGCTTGATGGAGGGAAATATCCATGTACAGCTGGCTTGCTGTTCCTCCTTCAAAAGCCCTTAGATGCACAGGGAACCGATTCCCTGTAGAGTGGCTAAAAAAGAAAAAAAAGGGGGGGGGGGCGCCC
>NW_009616907.1:61770-105605 GCF_000690535.1 Cariama cristata
TCCTGTCTCTCGTGTGGGCAGAAGAGCAGATCCTTAGGGATCCTTCAGGTCAAGGACAGGAGACAATAGCTTTGTAGTTTGAATATATTCCTTCCCTGAGGAACAACAAATGACCCTTGACCTTAATGAATTTGCAGTTCCTACTGTAAAGCAGTTATTCAAAACAGTGCTGGAAAACTCTGGGACCCTGGGGCAAACTACAGGCCAATAAACAGGACTGAGTACTACAGTAACATTGCAAGGAAAGGGCCAGTGCATTGCAACTACGGACTTTGTTTCACCATTCTCTCTGCTCTTCCCTTGTCCTGCCTGCAGACTACTCAGTGCCAGAGAGTCTGAAATAACAGTAAAAAGGATACTGTTTATTTCAAACCTTGCTTAGGGCTATAAATGAGGAAATGGAGCGAATCTAATCTGCCCAGCTTTGGTCCTTAATGTTTGCACTACTTCATCAACTTTAGCTGTTAGGGCTGAAGTGGGGGGAACAGGAACCAGACAGCCCCCTCCTTTTAGCCGGTGGGGAAGCCCTCGCTTGGACAAGTCACATCTCCCAATGCAGATCTAGAGAGGTACCTACCTCCTGCTCCCCTGGCAACCTGCAGACCTGAGGCACCTTGTGAGGAAGCCCTGGCTCTTCTGAGGAAGAGATCTAGCTCTCAGTTTACAATGTGGGGAACTGTAAAATATTGCACTTGTCTGTCTGGATGGGAACTGGCCCATGTGATGGGGAAGCTATTTCTTGTCTCTGGTGTACTGGTCAGAGCACTGGTTTTCTGCTTTGGCTGACCCCAAAGTGAACTAAATGTCTCCCATCCTAGCTGGGTACCCTGATCACCAGGACACAGTGAAGTGCTGCTCAGGCGTCTGTCTGCCTTGGACTGGTTTGCAAGGAGTTTTAGGCAGAAGACAAGTGTCTTTCTCCAAGTCAGCTAGCTAATGGATCTAGTCACCGCCACAATTGTGCAGTGATTTTTAGACCAGACTGTCATTTAGGATGTTGACAGAGGTAGCTAAAATCCATCCTGCCATAACCATGATTCAGGTGTCCTAAATCCTTCCCTGTAAGCTTAAAATGGTGGGTACTACTGTTATTTTTGGCAACATTCATCTGGCATTTAATCTTGTCAGCTATATTTTGAGTTTAATGTAGTTGTAAGGTTGCTACTGCTTCCTCTGGATTGGTGAATTTAATTTATAGGTAGCCTCAGCAGGTTCACTGCAGAGACAAGGAATGAATCCTGTGTTTAAAAAAAGAGCAAATAGTAAGTAGTAACAGACTGCATTCAGTCTTGAAGTCCCAACCAAATGTCATGTGTAAGAACTGAGCTGTATCCTGTATAATTAACCTTAATTTGAAACTTCACCTTCATCATTAGCAGGGAAAGTTAAATACAAATTCTTAAAGCTCTTCTTGCCAGTGAAAATTGTGCTCATCCTGCCAGAGAGCAGTATCAAATGATAAACTACATAACTCTTCCTCCTCCCACGTCCCTGCTGTGACCAGACCATTAATGATAACTAACTAATTCTACCAAGGGGGGTTTAGCTGTCAGCAAATGTTCCTGTGTATATGGTCAAGACCAGAAATTTAAAATACACATGTAAGATTAATTTATCTAGTTCTCTTTCTGTTTGTTCCACAAACCTCTAATTCCAGGCAGCAAAAGTTTGCATGAATAGAAACCAAATAAGAACCTCAGCATTTCTCCTACCACCATAAAAACCTAGAGATTAACCCTTTGATTCTTGTTCTAGTCCACCACAATTGTTTTTCCTCTCTGCTCTGTTGTGACAAGAGAGAATTACAGATGCTTAGAACTGAAGCATGTTTTAATAAATCTGCAGGTAATGTATCATTCCTTTAAGTCCTCAAGTGGTTTTAAGTTACTGAATTGGCTGACTTGGAGCTACCTGGTCCTCTTCCATCTCCCTGCTCACAGCTGAGTGTCTGGCCCTGTTTATTGTGCTTCTTGTTTCCACACTGTTCTGAATACGTAGAGGAGCTCTTCGATGTGTGGAGTTTTTTTCCATTTACAATTGAACTTAGCAACATTTGTATTGTCGGAGCTGCATGCATACTTTGCACTTCTGATACATTCGGAGCACTTGCATCACCCTGGATCCTTCAGTAACAGCCACTGCCTCTTGCCCTGTTTTATTACTTGTTATCACTTGAGGAGTTCCTTTAGTAAACATAATAAAAGTCAGTCCCACGGCTTGCTAGGGTCCTGTGCACTAGAGCTTTAGCAGTGGCCCAGAGTGCGGTAAACTACTCGCTTCCAAAATGGTCTGCTGGCTGGTCCCTGAGTAGTGTGCACCAGGGACAGCCTGAGAGAGGTTTAAGGGAGGCTGAGCCCCTTTTTGGGTCTGAACTCAGTCAGGACCAGGAGGTCCTGGTAGCAAGCTGTTGCTGATGAGACCGTTGTATGTAAGACTCCATAGAGGTTTCTGTCTGAATTATAGACCTAAAACTGACTTTGTCAGGCTCACACGTTGTTGTTTCAGGCTGTGGCACGGGTCATTGTACAGTCCTAGGGTTTCTCTCAACAACAGGTATTCAGGTACATAGTTGATCATAAACTTCTCTGCTGAGGTCTTAACCGAGACTTACTGATTTCCCTCTGAGAAATAATTCCCTGAAATTAGAAACCAGAAATATTTCCAACACTAGTGTCTCCCTATCATTAGAAAACCTGAATGACTGAGCTGTTTTTTCATGGTTAAGAACATTTATAGGAGTTCTTTCAGCCACACTTACTGATTAAATTGCTAAGACAGATACCTGCGCAGCAGTTTGCTAAATAAGATATAACCTGCATGTAGTATGTCAATTTTTCATTTTGTTAGTTTTCTAATCACTCCCACGTCTTCCTCTCAGATTTCTGCACAAATCTGCTGTGTGCCCAGTAGGAGCTCTTGGCTGAGGTGCTACAGGAGCCTGTGAAGGTCCGCAATATAAGTTGTCATTTGGGGTAACTTATTTCTGGCTTAACTAGCAGGATCTGCGGTGCCAAGCTTCCTTTTTAATGATGTGAATAATCCACACTTTGGGCTGAGCTCTAGATAATTTGAAGCAAATTAATTGATTATTAAAACAAACATCTTCAAATGGAAGAAGCCTGTGGAACGAACACCAGCTTGGAGTCTGTTTGTACGCTCCTCAAATTGCCACCAGATGACAGTGTTCTATCAGATTTTAAAACTACAACTTCAGTTTTTGTTGCCACTGAGAGACTGTGCTGCTGCATTTTATTCCTTGCGATGCTGTCAATCATTTGGTAGCAAATATCTTGTGGTTAAGATTCTGTTCATTCCACTACAACCGTCTTCTATCACACCTCAGTTTATTTTGAAAGAATTGTCAACCGAAGAATATTTTAAAAGCAAGCTTGAACAAAACTGATTGTCTTGAAGATCTGCAGATGTGAAAAAGGAATACTCTTTCTGCTCAGCCAAAAACCAACTCAGGATTTAAAGTCTAGGACTCCATGGTAATCTGAACGTGTCTTGTATAAAATGTTTCTCAAGTCTAGAGTCTTAACGCTGCATTTCTAAGCCTGAGATCTATGTTCTAGATCAGTTCATTAAATATGAATGATTTCATGTTCCTGTTTCATCCAGAAATTCAAAATAATAACTGTCCAAATAATTACAGCACTACGGATACTATTGGTATCAATCTTGACAGTGGGCTGTCTTGAAGATGACTGTCATAGGAAGAAAGAATGATGCCTTTAGACACTTCTTGAGGTTACTGGGCAATCCAGCAGGAGATACCCAAAGGGCTTGCAGATGCAAGTGTTGGTCCTGCCCTATAGAAGCAGAGATCTCAGCCTTCTGAATGGTATTAAAACAAATATTTATACACACACTAGTGTTACTTGAAATCACCAATCAACAAACAGGATACTTGTACCAAGTTGGGAAACAGTGCAGATGCTGTTGGTTTTGTCTTGGGGTAGGAGCATGGATTAGACCAGGATTATTGTCTGTCACTTTTGTGGTCAATGAAGTATCAAAGGTGGTTGACGAAAGCACTGCCGTGAATTGAATGATTCAGTCATAGTCAGCCATTACAGACAGGAAGATGAAAGCTGTGTTAAAATATTTGTATTAACTGTGTTTGTAACCTTATTTATAGGAATGCAAACATGAGTCTGTAAAATAGCACATTAGTGTTAATTATGCTGTTTTCTCTCCTGATGGATGTTAAGCAATACATATTCCAGCCAATCTACCAATTGATTAAATCAATTAATCAGTTTGATTTATGTTTTCCCTCCAATCTGAAAGGTCAGTCAATTCCTTTAAATTGAACAATGTCTTAAATGACCTCTAGAATTTTCTTCCATCTTTATTTTTATTTGCCATTATGCCAATTGATTGAGCAGCAAACAAGTGTGAAGTAAAATTTTAACAGCAAGAATTAGTGGAAAGCCACAATGCTGGGAATTCAAGTTAACTGTATATATATATATGAATATTTCTGCTAACCTGACGATGAAACATCATTGCAATGATTTTTACTCTCTATAGAGCACAAATGCTCTTACTTTTCTGACCACCAGTCTAAAATAACATACTGAAAACGTATAGTAAGCCTATTATGAAATGGCTAAAAATTCTGAGTCATAAATTGTAGCGCAATGCTTTAGCACTGTAAGTGCTGCTTACCTTTCCTTTCCAAAGGGGTAGATTACTGGCTTTAATTTTTTATGTCCCTTCCATTCTGACCTATCAGCTGATATCTGCTGAAATTTACAGAGACAGGCTTGATATGTCTGGGTAACTATAGAATGAAATCCTCAATTCCCTTGGCATCTACCTTCCTTCTTAGAGACCTAATTTATAGGAGGTTCCTGTGTCAGATGAAAAGGCAATGGATATTTTTGAATGTTTTTCAGAGAATCAAATAGCTTAAAGTCAATCATAAATGAGCCAAAACAGGCTAACATGAAGGCTGTGTATAAAGCATATTTTTATTAACAGAGCTTTCTACCCCTTAGAGTACAAATGATCTAATGATGCCTGCAATATCAATTCACACTGTCAAGGAAAAGGGGTTGGAATAGCACTCAGGCATACATTTACTTCTTACAATTCCGTCTTTAACAATCACCTAAGCTAAAAATAATTCAGTCCAGTAAATGAGTCATGAACAGCAGAGGAAATGGATGACTTTTCCACAGTGAAAGTAAGCTCTCCAGTGAGGGCATTTCTACTTTTCTCCAAGCCTCTTTTCCCCTTTATTTTACCTACAGCCAATTCTCCAATGACAAACTTACCTACAGATGGTTGAAGTTCTCCAGGGGTAAACCAGCCTGAAGAATTGAAGACACTCTCTGAGAATAGGTGGCTAAAAAATACCAGGAGGTCTGGGAGCAACGCTTTGTCTCAGCCGGCCAGAGTGGTCTACCTAGGGTTCAGCTCTCAGGGGTGTGGATGTGGCATCAGTGGACATGGTCTCTTGTTACCCTTTTGCGCTAGTTTTAATCCAAGGTAAACTGTTTTAAACCACTGCAAAAAAGACTTAGCAGCCATATCGGCAGGCCCCTGCACCCTTCCTTTTCACCCTCTCACCCTCATAGGCTTTTTTATTCTTTTGTAAGAAGTTGTCACTATGCAATGGTGAAATTTCAATGTTTGACTGTTTTAGTTCCCTACATCTGTACTGGCTACTGCCTGTGTGTCCTACATTTTTATCTAACCTAATCTTGCTGCCCTTTTTACCCTCTTTAAACCCTTTTTGCCTTCTAAAACATGATATCGAGTTGGTCCTCGCTGTTACAAATGGCTTTAATTTGGTACAAGAAAAGACTGATCGGATGACACCTGTATCCATCTCCAGAAACTTCAGTAACAAAATTTGGGGAGCAGTTTTAGACCTAAACCATCTAATTTTGAATGATGAAAGTGAAAAAAATCCTTATTTGTGGGTGAAGGTGGCAAACAACACAGGCTTCTGTTGGCATAACAAATCAGTTCTTCCTTCCTGCCTCTCTCTGCTTTGAGCCACCACCACCACTTGCGAGATAGAAAGGGTGGGCAGCTTTCTCGGGCTCTCCCAGAGAGCCTTACCAGCTAGATGAGAGCTAATCGCAGGCACCAGGAGAGCTTACAGTTCAAGGACTACAGTAATTTATATTGGGATTTCCAAAATGAACTCTCCAGGCAGATAAAAGACAGTCAAAGGCACTAATTCCTGTGTGATTGGGAATAATTAAAGTATCTTCCGCGCTTTCTAGTCTGTTTTTCTTCATGGCCAGTGTTTATGCCGTACTTCAGCCAAAGGATCTTAAATATCCTTTGCCATGCCTGAATTAATTTTGGTAGGTGAATGTACCTCTAGGCATAAAAAAAACTCTTCAGTTTCCTGTTTATCTTTAGTTCTCACCATTTAGAAATCAGGATTGAAATTAAAACCTTTATAGGATGACTGGTGACTGCTATCCTGCTGCTGCATGAAGTCAGTCTTCTGGAATACAGCCAGCAATATTTTTGGCAGTTTTCCTGGAGCAGCAATAGGACTTGCTGACCCTGACATCTGGTGCACCTTATGAAATCCAAGCAATTAATCGTGATCCAAGGTAGAATCTCTCTAGACTGGCTAAGAACGTCTGTTTAGCAGAAACCTTGTGGTATTCATTAAGGCCCTTCCAGATAATTTCCAGCAGGTAATTCTCCTAGCCTTGAACAGCATTAGGTAATATGTTATCCAGAGCCCATTCTAACATTCATCTGTGTTTTTTGGAAGGTAAACCAGGGATTATTTACCAGGGAATATGACTGACTGAAAACAAGTCTGAGGATAGAAAACAATCTTTGTGCTATTGTCTGAGATGCCTTTAAGATTAAAAGTGTTGAGGAACAGGCTGCATCTTAGTAGGGTTACCCTGCTGAAAAATGGGTTTTGCCCCTTACTGTTTACCCCTACCCCCAGCCACTCACACTGGGTACATGGTCACTGTAACACTGTCACCAGTCTGCTGGGAATGGGCCAGACAGCTTTTTAGCAAACTTGTTTCTTAAACTCTGGTGGTAGCAGGTTTTGTTCTTCCTACATATGAGCAAAGAGCAAGTGTAAATTTTATGTTTTTGACTGTGAATCTGCTTTCTACTGTAAAGGAGGAAGGGGGGGAACAAGCTGTTCAGGTGGACGTACAATGTGCCAACAAACCGCTTATTTTGAATGAACGTGGCAAGTTTTGGGCCACTCTGCTTTTTGTTTGCACTGACAGAGTTGCACAGCAGGGGCAGAAACAAATGTTTGAAATGCCAAGAGACTCCTGTTTCCACACAGTGAGAATTGTGACCTGGTTTCAGTGGCAAGAACTCGCTAATACTGACCGTGATGCTTTCTTTGACATCCTGCAAGGCAGGTATCTTTCTCTCCCACATATCATGGTATTTAGTAATATATGGTTTTCTGTACCCTGATAAATATGTTAGTTCTAATGTAACCACAACATTGAGATATGTGTCTTTGTCACCCTCATGTACCATGTAGCCTATGGATAAACAGGAACCCACAGGGAAAATTTAGCCCCAGTGTAAGCAGATATAACCCAGGTGAAGTTAAAGGTGTTTATCTTATTTACATCACAACTGAATTATACTGCACCAGGGATAAACCCACTGCAAATGGTATCATGTTGCAAGATGAGGTTGAAAATTGTAAATGTGTAATATCATTTTAATTGCCTTACCCTGGGACTGGGGTTAACTTTTTGTTATTTGGCCAGTGTTTACAGTAAATTACTAAAAAACATAACTGGTTGACTTTATATCTGACCATATAAGACTTTTGACTCCTAACTTCCCTAATGCCCATATGGTGTAAATACAAACATTTAAATGATACCCGAGTCCTTAAAAAGTGGGATCAGGACTAAGTGGAATTGATTATTCCACAGTTTGTGCTTCAACTAACTGTCAATACCCAACAAAAAACCTAGTCAGGTTTGGAGATATTGCAGTGCAGGTGCTTGCTTAACCCAATTGCTATGCTGGGAATCATGAAATCTCAGTTAATGTGTGCAAAAGCAACTCATCATGCAAAGAAAATTCCCAGCTTGTAATAAAGCATGGATTTTCCAGCATCTGAGGTTGAATTGTTCTCAGTAGGATACTAAAGAAAAAAAAAAGTTATTGGAAAAAGTGTTTAAATTTCCTGTCCATTTCAAATAGGTGTCATTTCACAGTCCCAAAGTTAATGGAAGGCATATTTCTTGGCACCGTGGTTTTAGCAGTCAGGTGGGCTTTTAACTTTCATTCTTTTGCAAAAAGTGAGCTGATGTTTCAGGGAAGGGCCATGTATAAAAGTTGGAACATGTTCAGATCCAATTCAGCCAAACAAGAACTAAAGGTACCCACCACATGGAAGAACCTTCCCCATATTCTTGTAGTTTAGAACAAAACAGTGTCCTTTTTCATCCATGCCCTCTTTGTACGGATGAAAATGCTTAACATTTCTCTCCTGCTACTACTTCCAGGCTGTGGTGTTCATTTGTTAATCCTTTTACAAGTGCCTTGGTTGGATGTAATGCCAGGACAGTCATAGAAGACTGCAGAAGTAGTCAATACTCTTTTGAAAATGGGGAGAAGATAGTTCTCGTTTTCCTGTTTGTACATAAGGTACTTTGGTCATAGCTTGGTGCATAAATTAACTGCTTGCTGTCAAGAATTGGGATAGCCACACTGACTGGGGAAGAGTTTCATAATTGTCCACGAGGATGTTCAAGCCCAAGTGATTCTCACTGAAAGGAAGTTGAACTGGAGGGGCTGCACGTTTGGCAGTTAACACTTTTTCCTTTTGAAGAAAAGTGTTGCAGCTCTGATTTTGAAAATGTCTCTTTAACGCCAAGGACTTCAGGGGAGTGACTCCTGCCTTGCACTGGTACAAGGCAGAGCAGAATCAGGCCTTGTATGAAAAACAAAACAGGATGTTCTCTCCAGTGTAACTACAGGACTCATTATATGTTCTGTATTTAAGTGGTGTTGCAGACGTTCATGTGATACAGACAATACATCTTTGTCAAGGTGACAGGTCTCTTTTGGAAGGAAGATTTCTTCTGCACACTATGAAGTACTGTGTGTTCTGTATTTAATGTGCACAATACTGTCTGAATTCTTAAGCTTTGTAATTCCCTCTGCACCATCTGTACATCTTGTTGGAGGCTGGGATGCTGATGAGAACTCTCCTGTGTTTTGCATATGCCAAAATGGTGCTTTTAAATCATCACCTCTTTACAAAGAAGGCGATTCTTGGTGCTCTGTCCTGTTGCAAGCCTCAGGTCAGCATTGCTCCTCTGAAAAATCTGTCTAAATACTGTTGGGAGTCTGTCAGGCAGTCCACAGTTGCATATGGGTGGAAAGTTTCCTCAGATTATAAAAGAATTATAATGCAAACAGAATATTGTCTTAGGGGGGAAAAACCCTAATATGCTTTTGTCATGCGTTTGTGTGTTGAGACAAAGAAAAATAAAACCAATGTTAGCTATGTGCAAGACTATGAGCCAGCATCAGAAATGGGAGAAATTAAGGAGACTGTTTAAAAGATAAACCTTTATTTCTACCTCTATATCTTGTAAATATTTTGCATTAACAATTCTGTTGACTACAGGGGGACTGCTTATGAGTAAGAAAACCAGAATCAATCTTTAATTCTGCCTAGTTGTGAGTAGTAACTGCTGAGTAATAGAGGAGCAGATTGCTTCTGTGTCTTGTTTTGTAAAGGAAGCTCAATGGTGTGAAGCTGGCAGAAAAGGGCAAGGGGAGAGGAATGGGAGCTAGGAAGGCAGAGTTCTGTCCCTGCTGAGGTCATTGAGGAGTATAGGACAGAGGCACATGGAGACACGAGTGTATATAAAGCTGGGCTATAGTTTTCCTACGGTTGGCTCAGGGAATTCGAAGTCACCATTTACCTTACTACTTGGTGGTCATGTACATAATGAGGGCCACCTTTCTGGGGGTGTTTAGTCTCACAGTCACTTTTGCATTTCAATCTTTCTTTATCCACAGTGCCTTTTTCCTGATGGAAGGGATAACTTTTGGCTATATTTGTTTCTGTTGGAGAACTACAGCTTCAGTCTGGCAATTTTTTTAATGCATAGAGTTTAAAGCATTTTACAGAGCAGACTGATACAGAGGCAAAAACACAAGTGTGTGGACGAGATGGTTGTGCAGCTGCTAATACCTGGTGTGACCGCAGGCAGGCAGGCAATGCACAGGGACACAGCTGGCTCAGTCTCCTGGCATGTTACAAGCAGATGAGTGATGTTCGGGGAAGAAAAGTGCTCGCACTTGTACACATCTACATTGCCATTTTAGCCTATGAGTATGCAAACTGCATCCCTTTGGGGAGAAGGAAAGGAAGGGTGTGCACTGGGGGAGAACTACTTCTGCTGTGGACACTGGTGACTGTCCTGTCTGTGCAGTTGGACTGCTAGAGCTTCTCTGAGGTGGTCCCTGCCTTAAACCGGGGGTTGTATGGATGTCGTATCCTCAGCATCAGCTATTTTGCTTTACAGATCTGCTCCTGTAGTGCAGCCTTACTTACTCATGTATGCAGAGTCCCGGTGAAGTCACTGGGCCAAAACCATGAGAAATGTGTGGAATACAGGATGTTAAATCTTAAAGATGAAAAATTTCTTTGTGGTCATTTCCACGTTCCCCATGCAACTTTTGTTGATACAGTGAATTAATCCAAGAACTTCAAGTGGGCTGCATTTCAATAGCTCATTTTTTTAAAATGTCTAGGCATTTACTGAGCTTTAAGAACCCAAGGAACAATTAACTATACTAGTTTAAAGTGACCAGATGCAGTCTTAAGATGTGCTTCCAGGAGAAAGGAAAATCCACTCAACTTCTTTGCAACACTTGCACTTTATTTGGAAGGCCTAGAACTCACACGGAGCCAATTCTGGGAAGGATTTGTGTCTTCCTCTTAACCATCCAGCGGCAGCTGAGGAAAAGTTCTCCAGAGCAATAGCACAGCTCTTTAAGCAAGGTGCTTGCAGTGACTTGCTGCAGCTGCTCTTAAAGGTGAGGGGGGGAAGCCTGCAAGCCATCTTAGAGCTTGCATTTGGAAAGAAAGTGTTCATAAAGCCTGTAGAATGACCCCTTGGATCTTCTGGATTTTGTGCTGTGCCCTGTGGGTCTTCAGTACATGTTGAAGCAGATGCGTTCTTTGGGGGCAATCTGGGGCTGGCAAGGGTTGTCCTATACAATTTGCTTTTTTTGAAGGCCTTATCCTGCTAAAAATTCCTGGGAGGAAGTAACTTGATTCTAAACATGCTGTTAGTTATGAAGAAAAAACCCCCCACAGTAACATGCCACTAGATGTCAGAAAAACTACATGGTTCAGCTGGAGAGGAAGCTCTAGCTGAGGGGTTTTGTTCGCTGTTCATGCACTTGCATAACACTTTGGACAGGGCCCAAGGAAAACAATTAGACATTTGAGTTTATTTTTGTTTGCATGAAATAGTAAATATGCTGTTGGGTCAGACTCTCCTCTCATTTCCCCCAGAGGAAAATGGAAATAAACTTTTTGTCAAGAGTTATGCCACCCTTGAAAACAGGAATTGCTTTTAGTCTCATCAGCAAATCCTTCTCATCTGGAGTGCTGTGGGTTTGTATTCTTTGGATAAAGCTGATCTCTGAGTTTAGGCAACTCTAGCAGAAATTTTGTGGAAGGTGAGTGGGTTGGTTCTGCTTCAGCAGAAATGAAAGCTGTTGTGGTTGGGATGATTGTGCACATGCAGCAAACATCAGATACGGTGTTTCTCTAGATAGGAACATCCTCAATTTTTAGTTCACTAGGATAAAATTGGTGCACATTAGAAGTCTTTATTATGAAGAACAATGCTTAAAACCTCCTACAGAATTACAATGAAGTATATGCAGATTCACTTAAAACTTGTGTCCCAATCTCCACAACACAGTTCAGCCTTAAGAGGAGAATTTGTCCTTTACAGATACTGTTCTGCTGCTTCACTGATGCAGCTACAGAGCTTGGTTTGTATAGCTGGCTGCAATTCAAAACAAAAATGAGTTGTCAAAATTATGTTTACGTGTTGTATGTAAAATGAATAGGCAGGTTGCTGTTCTGTGCATAAATGCATATGTATCTGAATACTTTGCAGGCTAAAATCCCCTTTGGAAACAGCACAAAAGTTCACACTCAATGTATTGATTTTATATGCTAATGCGTGCACCTCCCTCTGGGAGAAAAGCACATTCCAAAGGAAAAAAAGTAAAGGGATTGTCAAACATGAAGATTTCCAAAGCAGTCCCATATTTCTAAACTCTTGATTCTTACAAGGGACATGTGCAATATTCAGTATTTAAGGATCCAACCGTGACCTTTGACAGGAACACTGCCAGGAAAACTAGAGGGATACTAGGCCGGAAGGAAAGCATCTGAGGAATGAGTATAGAGACATCTAATTTACTCAATGTCTTGAATTTCTATCTAAATGATTGTGCTTCCTTGTTATCTATAAATTGCTGCATATATGTCCCACTAGCAATATTAAAAAATGGAACACGAGTTGAATACAAGCTGTTTTTAAAAAGCAAGCATGTATTTCCACTCTATTGATAATCGCTAATAAAAATAACATTAACATACGAAAGTCAAACGTAAATACTCTTAAAACAGTTTTAAGATCCTAAGCAGTTTCAGATATATAATGGGCATCAGATATTTGAAGATTGATTGACACAAAATTATTTTGGAAAGATTTTCACAATTTGCTTTCTATTTCAGAACTTTTGAAAAGAGTACTCTTCACTATGAGGTTTTGAGATTTACATTTAGTCATAATCTGAGATTCTTAGATGCTACGTGACTCCAGAGTTAGGAAAATCTTTAAATCTTGTAGACTTGTGATATAATTATGAGTAAGCGACAGTACATATCTTATCCTTTGGTTGGAGGTTGTAATTTTGAGGTAACAGCTGATTTAGCATCATAAATTGCCTTCCTGTTCAGAAATAGAATAACTGGTGCTGGGGAGAAGTGTGAAGGCAGAGAAGGCTGTCTCACACCTTCCCTGCTGTGTCTGCTGACGATCAGGAGGGGTGTGCATCTCTGACACCTCCGCGGGGACCCTTCTTTCCCCCAGGAGCCTGGAGACAGTTATTGACTGGCTGGAATTTAGCACAGGAGAATAAATAGCACCTCAAAAGCATGGCTTGGGACTGGCGATTCTCACTAGGTCTGAATTTCAGGTAGTTGCAGACTAAATCTGAACTGCACTGAAACCTTCTTGGAGTTAATTCCCCAGTGGCTCCTCCTTGGGCTTTCTTTTCATCAGTGAAGAGCTGAGGTCAGGGCACAGCCAACCTCAACATAGTCTCATGTTTAATCCCTCCCTGAAAGCTCCATGTGTGAGGTACTGTGTGGTATTTACACTGAAATATTGACTTATACAGTGACATTTGTAGTTGTGTTTTAGGGCAGAAGAGTTGTCTTTAAGCTTCTGTCCCTCATTTTGTGTTTTTGTTGTTGGTGGGTTTTTTTTCCTCATGTACTCTGCTACCCCGTGTCTCATGCTCAAAAAGAGCGAGGAAACACAACCTTTTCCTATTCCACCTGTATTTGTAGCACACAGCTTTTGTGTAACTGGAAGCAGCAACAAAATAATGACTTCTTCTACTGCAAAGAGGTGAAATACATTATTACACAGTGTGCCTCACACCCAAGTGAAACTGGAGTCACCTGGGGTTACTGTTGCTCTAAGTTACAACTTAAAAATAAAACCGGGTTCTGATCGGTTGAAGAAAAGGAATTTATTCAAGTGTAGACGGATACTTTGCTAGGTCTGGGGACTGTTAGAGAAAGCTCTCAAGTTGTGAGCAAGTTTTGTGTGGAGCGAGATTTTCAGTACAGAACATGTTTGCTGTCTGATTAGCAACTGTATGTGATAATAATACAATACAGAAACTGCCGTTTTCTGACTCCTGTGATCTCCAGATAGGCTCAGTCTTTTCTGCCTGAAGTTGTTGCATGAAAAGAAAACTTGCTGATGATTTACAGTGACTGCTTGATTAATTAATTCCGTCTTTTTAATGTCTTGTCTACATTATTACTTTCTAAATATAATTTTAATAAAAATGTCATTGTGTCCCCTCTGTTACAACATTTTGCTGGAAGAATTCTTCCCACTGTTGTGTGAATTTTTTGAGAAACCTGCACTAGCTTTGCAACAATATATTTAGAAATGCAGTTTTACACAGGGGCTTTTGGGGAGGGAATTTGCAATCAGGTTTTAGGCATCTAATGGGGTGCTCAGAAATGCCCCCTGGAGACGCCTTTCACTTTCTTTTATACGTTCACACCTTAAGCATTTTGAGTTTTGCCCAGTTTAGATACCTAAAACCTGCAATGTGAATGCCTCCATTTCACAACCACTAATGTAGTATATGGCAAATATACAGGGAAATGTTCTATATGGTTTAAATCGGAAAGCTTCAAAACCTGGGGGGGTTTTCTTTACACATGAAAAAAAAAAAATAATTCAAGCTTAACTTGTGTAACTGTAGCTTCTGTGACAGGGTGGAATTGCTTCTATTCCGATGAGCCCTGATTTGCGTCTGAAGATTTTTACTGTTTCATGATGGTGTGGGAAACAAAGATTTTCTTTTATGCCACAATGCCCATTAAATCCTAACCAGCAGCAGTGTTCTGGGTAGGGTATAAACTGTTGCATTTGCACTTCCTTTGCAGTAAACCAGATGTTTCTTCTTGGGAGTTTTTAATTTGTGAGGACAGTGCTCTGAACCTTTTATTAGGATCTAGATCCAGTTGGCAGATGATTATGTGAGGTCTCATGAAAATCATCTTGTAGAAGTTAAATGGCACATTTCTAGTGTGCGGGTGTGTGCTTACTTGTATATGGACGCACACATATATGTGCATATTTTTTTTATTTGTACATAAAATCCCTTGTTTCTCTTAGCTAGCTCTTAATTGTGCAAAACTGACTGGACTAAACCAGAAATGAACTGTTCCATGTATTACTATCCATAAGAAAGTTTTGGAAGTTAGAGGAAGTTTTTGGGTGATATTTTTGCTTGTTAAGAAGGTCTATTGAGGATATCTAGGAAGAATATACTCCAGCTCTTGAGCTGCAAATTGGATTTTTGCCATGATTTGTTGTCTTAAGGACAGCACAAAGGTCAATAAAAACGTATTTTGAGTCCTTACGTTGCCAGAATGGAGTTAGAATGTACTGAGTAAGCACTGCTAGTCAAAAGACGTCTGTAAGAGGGTGATCTCTTTCAAGATGAGAGAGACACTTTACATATTGTGAATCTTTCTCCAAACCAACTCAATGAGCCCAAAGTCCCATAGGTGGAAGATAACCACAACAATTTGTCATTTTCAGGAAAGGGCTGCTGGAATAACAAGCATGCCTAAATCTGAAACTGGAAATGGTTGTCAGTCTCCTCCATCATGTTTAGTAAGAGTCTAAGACTCAGTAATTGCAAGATTACCCCTGAATCCCTTGAAGCTACTTTTATAAGACAGCTTCTTGAAGACTGTCCCTTAAAACTTTCTGCATCCTAGTATGTGCTAATGGCAGAGATGCTTCTGTGGGAACAAATAAATTCTTAACTATGCTCATAATATATGTCATACTACATGATGTGCTGCCCAGAGACCATGTACACATCTTGTTTAGCACTAAACTTCTGTATCCTCAGATGTCGTAGATGTACAATAGCCAACACCGAACACAGACTTCTTATTGCTGTTAGTCTTGGTAAGTGTAAATACGAAAAATGGAGAAACCATGCAAAGCCCTGAGATCCACGCCCTGACTTCCTCTGAATATGCTAATTAAAAGGATGTCAGATTTTAAAAAAATCATGCAAAATCAGTCCAGGAAAATGACACTGCTAGTAGTTGTTCCTGTGTTGAAATTCTAGACAGTCCCTGGAGATAGTGGAGAAAAAAAATTCTGCTGTGATTGCAAAAAAAACCCAGTAATTGACTAAAACCAGAAGTCTGCCTTGAATGTGAAAGTCACTTTCTTTCTCCAGCTTATTTTGTACTTGAGTCAAAATTCTAAATTTCACCTTTATGTTTCTGTTTATAGAAGAGCACCTCTTATTAGTCTATCTTGGCAGATATATAAAATTTTTCCACATGATATTGTTCAACATATAAAATTTAATTATATCTTGTAATGCGTGTACTTGTAAATTCCATTATGCAGAACATGCACTGAACAATGTACCTATAGGATTTAATTATGTCAGCTATTATTAATTTGTGGGATGGGAAGGGCATGCATAAAGATTTCCTGCATGCCATCAAGGAGACTAGTGGTAACAAAGCTGCAAATTGTGCCCCTGCAATGTCTTTGCATTATATTGGGATATAATGGGATTAATAAATCCTGATAATGTTCAAAATATCCTTTCCTCAGACCTTACAATGCTACAGTTGCAGGGAGGAGCATGCAAACCTTGTGAATGAAGGACATCTAAGAGAAGTGAAGGGATAGGACCTTTTATAAATATCCTGGTTGTGACCTGAATCCCTACCTAGACAGTAAATCAGCCACTACTTTTTGGGGGTGTTGGTCAACAGCTGGCTGAACATGAGCTGGCAGTGTGCCCAGGTGGCCAAGAAGGCCAACAGCATCCTGGCCTGTATCAGAAACAGCGTGGCCAGCAGGACCAGGGCAGTGATCGTCCCTTTGTACTCCATGCTGGTGAGGCCACATCTTGAATACTGTGTTCAGTTTTGGGCCCCTCACTACAAGAAGGACATTGAGCTGCTGGAGCATGTCCAGAGAAGGGCAACAAAGCTGGTGAAGGGCCTGGAGAACACGTTTTACGAGGAGTGGCTGCGGGAGCTGGGGTTGTTTAGCCTGGAGAAGAGGAGGCTGAGGGGAGACCTGATCGCCCTCTACAACTACCTGAAAGGAGGTTGTAGCGAGGTGGGGGTTGGTCTCTTCTCCCTGGTAACTAGCGATAGGACAAGAGGAAATGGTCAAAAAAAAGTTGTGCCAGGCGAGGTTCAGGCTGGACATTAGAAAGAACTTCTTCACTGCAAGAGTCATTAAGCATTGGAATGGGCTCCTTGGGGAGGTGGTGGAGTCACCATCCCTGGGGGTGTTCAAAAAATGTTTAGATGTGGCGCTTCAAGACATGGTTTAGTGGGTTTAGCGGGCATGGTGGCATCAGGTGTACGGTTGGACTTGATGATCTTTGAGGTCTCTTCCAACCATTATGATTCTAGGAAGAGGGGAAAAAAAAATTTCTCTATCTTGTGGCTGAAGATGAAACAGAGGAGACAAAGATGTAGGCTGGGGAATAGGAATGCATCAAAGAACTAGTAATGTCGATCATATTCCCTGAAGAGGCTGCACTACATATTTTCTTGGATACCTCTATGTGAATGTGACTCCATGGGTGCTCTCAATACTGTGGCTGGAAATAGGTCTCTTAGGCAACTTTTCTAGCCTGCCAGGAGAATGAATGAAAAGTTTCCTGCCACCGTATGTAGACAAGGTTTGCTGCCTTCCTGCCATACTTTTATAGGTGCTGTGCATGTTGATCTGTCAGCCTTGACGTATGTCTGGCCTTGGCAGCTGCTTCTATTCATTGCCAGATGCATTCAGGTTTAGTTTATGTGGCTATTGCAATGCTTTGAGATTAGGAATGAAACTGCCTGTCTAAATAGAAAGGTAAATGCAACTCCTGTAGCCAGTTCACAAGACACCTCTTGCTGACAGGCTAGAATGCCTCTTCAGCACTTGCTAGAGATGACTGTCCAACAGCATTAATTCACTACTCCCAGCATGAAATTAACTCCATGCTGCAGTTAATTCCAAGTTGAAACTAACTTCAGGATAAAAAGAAAAAAAAACAACAAAAAACAGTGGGGAGACCTACCTAAAAAAAAAAAAAATTGGGAAAAAAGGGGGTTTTATAAACTATGTACTTACATGTATGTATTTATAAAGTATCTGAACCCAAGAAAGAAACACAGATGAAAAGGGAGGTACAAAGGAAAGTAGATGCAAGTATGAATTCAATAGATCGCTAACTGGTAAAAAGCCCGGTAATCATCTGGGATGCAAAACAAAACATGATAATAAAGAACAAATGATTATAAATACTATGTTTCTTCACCTCTTTGCCAGGATAAGTGAACATGAACAGATATGTCAGTTTGTTCCCTCCATAAGTTTTCACAAGTGCTTTTTTGTTTGATATGGAAGAGATGCTTTTCCGTGATGTGATCTGATTTTTATATTACAGTATGTGACTTTAATCTAAGATTTGATTATATCTGGGAAAAGGAAGATGAATCTACCCAGCTGTGTCCTTTGTGGAAACACAGAGGACAGTGTTGTTGGGTTCTTCTATTACTCCTGTAAAGGGTTTTGCTAAGTCTGTGACGTCCACACCTTTCCTCTGCCACCCCTTGAAACTGTCCTGAGCTTTGTTCATCCTTTTGAATGGTGGAAGTGGTCATTTGGCTCACACGAAAGCTTATTCTATGTAGATCGCATGTTTCTGCCAGGTCTGTTTAGCTCATTGTAATAATAAACCACAAATGGGTTCCAAAAAAAAGTGCCTCTGCATTTCAGTTTGTTTTCTTTTAGCATAACTTCAGAGATCAGAATGTAAGATGAAACACAAATCTGCTTTTGTTGGCCTATATCCTTGGTGTATTATGACAAGTGAATTATTGCAGGCTTTGCAGGAATACATTCTGGCGTATATTATGGGCCTGGGAGTCTGTAGAGATCTGGAGGAAGAAAGAGATTTGGCTATTTAGTCTATCAGTTGTGATGGGATGCACTGCTTGTGGCGTAGAGTATCTTCTACAAGGAAGTGGGGGGACCTCAGTGACATATGAGCTCCTTCCTGGCCTCGTGCTGCTGACTTGAAATATTAGGATCATGGTAATGAAACCTGTCAGCCACGTCCTGGTGTCACCAGCGTCTGCTGCTCTGCGGTGGGTGACAGTCACCCCTGAAAATCGTGTCTGGTACATGCACGCATCCCGGTCGCTATGGCTGATGGTGGCCTGGGAAAGGGAACCCACCTGCACAAGTCCCTGCTTGTGTGTGCAGGGGAGCCTGTGGTTTTGGGTGCAGGTGTAGCAGGAGCCCATGGCAGAGAGAGGTACGCTTACCCCACCACTGTCATACCCGTTATTTCGTTGGGATTTTGGGTAGACTGGCAGCCCTGTTACCCCGGCTGCTCATTATTTCCCACAGTAAAACTCTGGTTTTTGTTTTCCACTTTTCCAAAACTTCATTTAGGCAAATTTTCCGTGCCTTGGGCAGGTTTTTATTTCTGAAAATATCAGTCAAACTAGTTCTGCTGTTTATGAGAACAAGGCGAAGGATAAACAATGCATTGGTTTCCAAGGCTAAAAAAGGTTAGGTGACCTTTTCTTTGAGAAGTTCAAGTGCCTTGGAGCTTTGCAGTAGGGGCTCTTGGTTTGGCACAAGGGCTGCCTTTATGTTAGGGATGTGCTTTTTGGTCCTTTAGGGAAAATCCACTCATGCTTTGCCAAGTTATAAACAGTTGAAGAATTGCAATTTATTCGTACTCAGAAGAAACTCGTTAGAATTTAGCAATGAAAATCTCTGTGGTCTGTTGGAGCCTCCACAGCTTCCTGTGCTGGACAGACCTGGCATCGCATGCTCCAGGCTCAGGCTGCAGGGATGGTGCCAGAAGGACTTTGTGATGGCCGTTTCCCGTTGCTTGGTCCGTAGCATGGTCAGAGGTGATGCACACCTCTCTTCCTTGTGACTCCTCTGTCCTTTGTACCTGGACAGGCTGGAAATAAAACAATGGTGTAGACAGACTGTGAAGTCAGATGGGGAGGCTGACCTGCCAGGGTGTAGCGTGAGAAAGGGACTAGCTGGACATGGAGATTAGGATGAAATGCTGAGGAACTGAGGATGCTGAGGAGGTATTGGGTCTTGAAGTCAAGTGGTAGCGTGTGTACTGTGGGAGATGTCTGTTTTTACTACCATGCAGACGTATTTCTTCAGCAGAGCAAATTGTACTCATTTATACTCCTTCCAGAAGCACCTTTATGTTGTTGTTTGATGTCAGGTTGAGAAGCAATATCTAGATATTATTATTACTAATTGTTTTTATTCTAATACTACTGGTGTTCTGTAGGTATTCACAAAGCTACAGTAGCCAAGTTACTTTTATTGCTGCTTCTGTCATTGACATACATATGACTTATATGACAAACAGCAGTCTCTTGTTTTGACCCCTTTTGTGCAGTGGGAGATTACATTCGTACATAGTTTACTTGGCTTTTAATTAACAGCTGATAATTATCATATTCACTGTTGCAAGAGCATCACCAAAGAGCAAGGTTAATAAGCAGAGTGTACAGGATCTATATGTGTATGGTTTTCACAGGCACATGCTGCAGGCTTGGGAGCACGGACAAGACATTTCACATGCTTTTGCAAATTCTCTCGTGAATTTATAGCAACATGGATTCTCCTCCCGCCCCCACATTTACTCAGGACACCTGCGCATTGGTGTGTTTAGTTGGTGTAGGTGCTGCAAGCTCAGACTCTCTACTCAGTGTCGTGTTTTACAGGGCTGCGCTAGCAACCTGCCGGATCTTGGTTTTTGGAAGGACATCTCCCCTCTGGACTCTTCTCTTCTCCTTTGCCATCGTGAGCATTTTACAGCTCTTAATGTCTGTTTCTCACCTTCTCTTGGCTACCAGCAGCCTATAGTCCCAGGTCTGGACAATGCTCTTGCTTGTTCGGCAAGGGTTGCCCCGGGGCTAAGCAGGGCCCTGTGGGAGAGCCATTGCCTGACTGCTGGGGCGCAGGACGAGACCCCAGTGTGAAGTGCTGGCGTCAGCAGCACTGAGGGAAGCTGTCTGTGGGCAAACAGAGCTGGCATGTTGCTTAAAAGTCCATGGGGCCTTGTTCAGTCAAAACAGAGCTCCTGCCAAAATGCTAATTGTAGCTCTATTTTTTTCCCCTCCTGTCTTCATCGGTTAAGGATGGAAATTCATCCCTTTGTGGAGTGCCCTGCTTCCCCGTAGCTCTAGGGGGACTCTAATCTGCTACTACCTCCTGTGGTGCATGGTTAGCTGTCTGACAGTTTTCAGCATCACTTTAAGACATTTTTCTTTTTTTCAAATGCCTCCCTTACCTTGGCCTGACATATGGTTTTGCTTTAAGAGCAAAATGGTTTTCCATAGGCAGCTGGTGAGGTCCCTGAACACATGTTCCTCCAAAACACAAAACCCTAGAAGACATCAATTCCCAGTAGAAAGGTTACTTACATACAGCTGCAGAGCACTGCTTTAAAGTTTTGGAAAATAATATTGTAGTCAGCTGACATCATTTAGTCACTTTGATTAGTTTCTTTTGCCTGATTGCTGAATGTCCTCAATAATGACAAATGAGGCTCCTTGAAAGATCACATCTATATGCATTTAAGTAACAACAAGAAAATAAATCATCATTTGTTTTGGAGCTAAAACCAGGGAAAATGGCCCCAGGATATAGCCAGATTAACTGGACAGCATTTAAAACAAATGTAATTACAAAATACATGTATTGTAGCCAAAAATATTGTTTGAAAAGAGGGTCTTCCTATGCTTTCCAGTCTTAAATAAGGTGGGGAAAATATTATTTCTGAAAAGGAAACAAGGGAATTGACGACACAAAGGCCAGCTTAAGATGCAAAACCACATCCATTCACCCACAAGTTTTTTCTTTTTTGAATGTGTGCAAAAGAATGGGCAGGTTGTAAAGTCAGAAGAAAAGAATGTGTTTCTTCCTGAGAATAGACACTGGGTTTGGGTAAGTTGATCCCATTTCTGTGTCTGTAGACAGAAATTTGCTCTTTCCTCCAGGAACTCTGTCACTGCTGCTTGCACCCTGCCCTGCTGTAGGGTCTATCAGCCCTGGCAGCACAGGCTGCTCTTTCCCAGACACTGAGCCGAGCTTGAACAGTAAAGGCTGGAGGGCCAGTGCTGGCTCCGCGCTGGCGTTTGGCGTGGGGCATCACAGGAGCATGCTGTGGGAGCCTTTCTGAAAGGGAATGTCTGACCTGGCTGTTTTAGAAATCTCTATTTTTGGTTCTTCCCCTGCATTAAATAGAGCCATTCATGACAGTCTGCTCACATGCTGTGTCTTTCCTGTCCCAATTGTATTCTTAAGTGGCTGCTTGGGCTAGGCAGCACTATTCCTTTTCAAGTGTAGGACTCTTGGCTTCCCTGTGCAATTTCTTGTGGTCTTTAATGTTTGCACTCACAGTATATGGCTGAGTCCCTAAGTAGAGGCATAAAAAAAAAAAAACAGAAAGAAGGAAAGAGAAGTTCTCCATGGATGGCAGTCCGATCTGAGGCAGGAGGTCACTCTAGGGGTGCACACTCTTCCTGCCTGCAAGTTGGATGTTGCCTGTAGTCACTGAAATTTCTGCAGTGGTGAAACAGCTCAGGCCTACGGATTACAGCCACAGTGGCTGTGAGAAGGCTTCATGACAGCATGATTTGCTCCTTTTCTTTCTCCTGCATTCTTGGGTGTGGGAGAGTGTGAGAGGTACGTGGCTGTGCTTTCGCAGTGGGTCACAGTCGGTACTGCTGCAGCTGCACTGGGCCATCAGGAAATCTCAGGACAGCCATGCATGGTTTCCTCTCTTCCTCTTTTCTGGGATACCCTGGATGGAGAGCAGAAGTCATTCATAAGTTAATGCGTTTGAATTTCTGTCCCGCTCTCTCCAGGGTCTTCTCAGCTTGGCAAGTTACTGTCCAAGCAACAGCAAAGCTATGTCTGTTGTTTTTTTTCCGTCATGGGTTTTTCCATCTCCTTTTTTTTCATCAGGCTGCTGCTGGTGAGAAGGCTGAGAGCAGCCCTAGCTCCGATCAGAACTGCAGTGGGAAGATCCTTGCCGTCTGTGACTAAATTGTAACCTGGAGGCCAGCACATCCAACAGTGAGAGCTTATAAATGCTGGCTGGTACCATTGGGATAGTACCTTCTGCTTGGAGCTAAAGGCTTTGCTCAAGAGGCCATGACTACTGATAGAAACAAGTGCTTGACAGTTACTATAAAGGTGTCCTTACAATTTTTTTTGATTGTGGTAAGGCTGACTTAAATTTAAAAAGAAGATATAAGAAAGCAAGTTAGTATTTTTCTTAGCTTTCCACTACTGAGCTTCATTTCCTTTAAAGCACTCCTTTGAGATAAACGGAATGTTGTTTGGTTTTAGCTGAAGACAATTTAGAAATATTAGTAAAGGCTTACTTGGTGTTTTGGTATTAGCAATTTGTTATTAAACTCTATGGGCCGTTTTTCTTTTAATGCCAAAGATTCATGTATTTATCTTTATTGTGTCTACATGTTGGATAGTAGTTTTTGCCATGGGCACATGGAACACATCAGATGATACATTTCAGAAAAACAGATTTTCTGCCTTTATCCTTAACAAGATCTGCTCAGCTCCTTCTATTAAATAGAAGCCTTCATTTTCCTGAAATGCCTAAACCTTACTGTTGAAAATTGTGGAGGAAATAACTAGCAGTTTAGCAATTTAAAATATTAGATTATACTAATCCAATACCAGTTTATCATACAATAGGAACGAGTCACAACAGACGTTTTTCACAAAATGGCAGATCCTGATTAATTCTAGAGCAAAATTTCTGTTCAGTGCTATCAAACTTGGGTCCTTAAAGTCTCTTCTTGTCAAAAACACTGAGCTATGTAAGGAAAAATAACAAGAAAAGTGTACTAGGACGTCTCAAAGTGGAAAATCTCCAAAGAATGGCTCAGTGGCTTTTCAAACCTCTGTAAGGAAAAACAGCCAGCAACACTGGTCTGAATACTTGTGTTTTAAACTTATAAATGGGATTGCAAGGTGATAAAATCTGCAGGATGATTTTTAGACAGGAAGCTGAAACTGCTTGCATCTGAAGTGCTAAAATGTGACAATAATTGCATGTATTTTTAAAACGGGCGTGAAAAATCACAGCTATCTGCTTTCAATAAAGAAAGAGCAGGAAATTTGCAATAAAACAATAAAACCATAAATCTTAAAATATGCACATGCAACAGGTGCTGATATGTACAACAATATTAGAATGCAAGAAAATGTCTCACTAGTGTCCAAGAAGAACCGCAGCCAGGATACAGCATTTGGCTATGTTCTGCCCTTGATGTGAATTAGTTCAGATATCCAAAGCTAACATATGTTAGATAAAGAGAGGGAATTTCTTTGGGAAAGAGAATGGAAAGTGTGTTCTAGTTCAAATCACTTCCTTTACTGAGAGCTGTCTACTGTTTTGGGTTTTTTTAGCTCTTTTATCCTAATGGATGATTCACCTGCAATGTGGATTTATCACCCTTTCATTCCCAAAATTTCTGTGACTATGATTATCTCCCAGAGATGCTGGTGAGGTGAGGACCGTATGCATCTTGCCCACTATAAGAAGCAATGGAAGCAAACAGGCTTTGGTTTCTTTGTCCGTGCATGATCTGTCCTGCCCTGCTCCTGTTAGAGCTGGTCTGCCTTCCTGGCGTCAACCGCAACTGAGAGCAAAGCTCAACACGTCTTGTGGCCTCCTTTTTTTGGGACAGAGCAGAGAGGAGGTCCACTCCATCAGCATCTAGGTCAGTGATCATCCAGTTGCTGAGAGCTGGGCTTGGAGGGGTGAGGATCTCAATCCCTGCTTGGTTCTCTCTCTGAACTGGGTTTAGTATGTAGCTGAAGGCGATATATTAGATTCAGACACTGAGTACCACCCAAAGGAAGACTGGAAAGGAAAATTGTACTGCAGAATCTTCCTATCCAGGCTGATTAATTACCAAAGAAGCACTTTTCAAAGTGTGACTGCAATCTTCAAACTGTCCCTGACACTTTATCTTCATGGCACCACTTACTGAAAGAACAAATTCTCTGCCCAAGCCCTCATTTTCTGGGCTGACTGTGAAAATCTATGGCAATGTCTTTGGTTTTAGAAATAATGCTGGTGTCACCAGGTGTTCTCTTGCAGATCTCTGATCTAGACTGCTCCATTTCTGAGATTTATCAGCTGGTGCAAGGTTATGGTTTAGGTGATCAGCAACCTAGAATCAGATCCATTTTTGGTGCAATATGCAGCTCTGTGTTTGGAGTGGGAGCAGTTGGAAAGCTTTTGTTTGTAGATTTGTATGTATTTAATGCATATTTACTTTTAGAAAACCTCAGTTATGTTTTAGGCTGTGGGATCACCTAGATCCCCTAGACTCAGAGTGGAAGCTATGGGTCCAATCTCTTTCTCTATAACTTATTCTATGTTTGTACGCTTGCCTTCCGGGTTATACCAGGAGGAGACACCCTCCACCTTAAGTATAAACAGATAACATATAATGATCAGCCTTTTATAGCCCCTTGATCTTGGGGGAAGCAACAATTCCTTTTGTGAACATTGTGTTTTCTAATGATCATGGCCAAGACATTACAAATTCCTGTTGCAATGAAGGGAAGTTAATGGAACATACTTAAATAGATCCAATATTGTGGTAAATGGAAACAGAGGAAAGGAAACTGCTTCTAAAGTGATGTATGCAAGTCTTTAAATTTATACTGTATACCCATTTCCATATTTTTAAAAAACATTTTAGTGAAGTGATTAGAATCAAAAGCAGTAGGAATTGAGTGGCTGGGTTCATTTCCTTGAGGCAAGTCCACAGTTTCAGATCCTGCCCATAAGAACTAGGCTTTGTATTAGAGACATTTTTTATCATAGCTGAAATGGTCATAATTAAAACTTAGATAATTTTTCAGTTTTAAATTGAAGTCTGTGGGTTTTGAAAGTATTTATAAGATACAGTGTTCATGTTCACTTGAAATGAGTAGAGGTTGATGATGAAAAATGTACTAAGAGGCTGTTTCTTGCACACAGCATTATATTCACATAGTGACCTATCCACTGTTCACTGAGGTCTATATAAAAGCTCCCATGTCAGTGCACCCTAACTCCTCAGTTATGAGGTCTGAAGGGATTACAGAGAAAAAAGAGACTTAGACTTGATACTTTATTTTCGTTGCAAATGTTTTGTAAGTGCAGAACATGAGGAATGAGAGGTTTTGCCTTTTCCAGATCCTTTTTTAACTGAAGGAGACTTCAGCCTTTGAATCACTGTCAGAAACTACTGAAAAAAAGGCTGGTCAAAAATATTTGATTTAAATTTTAAATGTTTTTCCTTTATCTGAATTACCTACTCACAATCACCTGTATAATTTCAAGATGGAGGCAGTGCAAAGGTGTGTACATGAGTACTTCACTACATGTCCCATGTGCACATGAAACTCCTCCACCCCATTTGTCTCCCTGTACATGCATTCTTGGTTTCCCTTAACTTCGAGTAAAATGAGGTTTTCAGATCACTCTACATCGTATTGTTTCAGTGGCACACGCCTAAAGTAGCTTATAGAGATGCAGTATAGAAGCTCTTATGCCTCCTCACAGGTTTTGGTGGGATACCATGCTCGTCTGAGCACAAGCACTGTGATAAAATGGCATCTACACTGGAAACTTTTGCCGGCGTAATTATGCAAGGCAACAAGACCTATGTGGTGCACACTGTAAATATGACCCAACATGTATTCTATATTATAAACAGATTGAGGACCACCACAGACTTCGCCCCCCCATGGGTTTGTTCATTGTTTCTCTGTTACAATTGCCAAACCACTGGCTGTAAAACTTCCTTCAGTCCCTGCTTTGTTTTCATGGTGGGTTCTCCAGCCTTATCAACATGCGTCATGCACAATGGCAGTCACTACTGCTTTTTTGCCTTTCCCTGCTCTTCTGCTACTGAAACCCAGCAGTGTTATCTTCTGTACAGGAGCAGATTTGTGGTTTTTTTTTCCAATGAGCAAAAAGCAAGGACTTTTCATGAGAAAATCTGTGTGAGAAGTAAGGAAAGGGATGTGACACTTTATTCAGAAAAGAACTTGAGCTGAAGAAAAGTGTCTCAGATTTCTGTTACTCCTTAAATACACCCAAAACTGTCTGCGCTAGCCTTTGTTGGCAGTGAAACATAACATCACTCATTGCATTGGACTCCACTCCAAAGGCTGCAACAAGTTTGTTTGCCTTTTCCTTTAAAATGTTAACGTAACTGATACTTTATTTTACAAGAGTTAGAGTGGCATCGCAGACTCTCCCTTTTGGAGCAAGGAGCTGGGAATCGCACCAGCGTGAAACAACAGTCAGTGCCTTTGCTGTGGGGTGGGTTTTGGCGAGAGGGTGTGATGCACATCTGGTCTGCAGCTCTGTTCTCTGGGAATGGCTCTAGTCACACTTTTTACACTTAGCCTGTGTTGACTTAGAAGTTCATTTGACATAGACATTTGAAGGGCAACACTGGTGAAAAGGACAAGACATACTTTAAATTTTTTAAAAAATAAAGGGAGCTTTTTTGCTTGTTTTTTTTCAATACATTGGAAAAGAGCATGTATGTTGGCTGACTGATTTGAAATCCGTGCATCAGGAAAGCTGATGCAGTACAAATCGATGAAGGTAATAACAGAAGAGCATACTCATGGCTTTCCAAAATCAGCAAGGGGAGGTGATACATTATCAGAAAACAGGTATATAATATTCACATCTCACACTCTGTATTTTCTTCATTTGTCTTCCTATCATTCCTAGGATGATAGTTTTGACACCTGTTCAATTTCTTCCCACAAACATCTGTTGCTTTCTATGCTGTTTTTGTTGCAAGTTTCCTACATGTATAGCTCTCACAAAATGAAGGTTAACTCTTTGGCGTAGAGGAGCAGGCTTCCCTCAGCTACAAACCAGAATGTCCACACTTCAATGGATACTGCCAAAGTGTTTGGCCATGGTCTGCAATGTTAGAGCTTAAGAAAAGTATGTTCAGCTAAATAACAATAACACCAGTGAGGGTGCAAAACTCTTATTTTATATATAAGCTTTATTTTATTCTCTCTATTATTTTTGCATGGGGAAGGGGGATTTTTTTTTTTTAATTAAATTGCAGATTGGGTGAGTCAGTTTAGGAAACCTGGGTTGCACCAATCACTGCTCTGTTCCTCTCTGAAAGAAGAGGAAAACATCAAGAATCTTATCCAGAAACACCACATTATTTTTTAATCTGGAGACTCAAAAATATAGATGTTCCCATATATGTAAGCTATTGAGAAGTTGAATTTAAATGAAAATACTGGAATCACAGTCAGCTTGTGAGCCTTTATTCACTGCAGCAAGTCCTAAGTCCTATTCACCAAGTAATCTTTCTGACCTTGCTGAATGCTCACTCTGGGCAGAGGGTATTTGCTATAGAGCCACTGAATTACTAGCATTTGTTTTACAAAGTATATAAGAACTGCTAAATCACATGTGGTATTGTTTTAAACGACACCATCTTTTCATCTAGTTAATTTTGCCCATCAGCGTGGTGTGGTGTTGCAAGAATGACGGCATAATGGAAATAAGGATGGTTTCTGACTTCTGACATTTAGAGAATCTGACAATTTAAAGCTCCTTGGTTTCTCCTGAGAAATAATTTACCATAGTGGCCTGCCTTAGATAAAAAGGAGGGAAGAATCTGCTAGACAAGCACAGCCTTTTTTGCTCCCTGTACTATTCTTAGGTCTTGCATTTCCAGTGGTCTCTTTGGCGTGTTTCCCCATGAACACTTGTGCTGAATACTGCCAGGATGAAAACGAACCCTGAGTTTTGTCTGCTGGTTCAATTTCTGGCAAAATTCCTGTCTCCACCCCATTTGCCTTTTCAGCTTCCCATGTCATGTCCGGATACATGTCCTCCTACACACGGAGGCTATTGTTGAAACTTGCTTATTCTTCATCTAGGGTGTGTGTGGGGATCAGTGTGTCTGTGTATGTATGTGGTGTGTTTCCTTTAAAGCCCATCTCCACAATGGGATCTGTCTCATCTAACTTTTTAAAAGTTAGATATCCAGTCTCCTCCCTCTAATCAGCAGTCATCATTCCAAAATTTCATTCTTCCTGTCCTAGCACAGGAATGATGAACCAGGCTTTGCAGATAGCCATGTGAGTTGCATTTCACATGCCTGTGCTCTAACTTTGGCTTTGAATATCATGTGGTGGCAACCAATGCCCTTTGGCTGGTGTGGTACTCCCCTTGCCACCCCTTGGTCCTTTGTGTCTCTACTCCTCTTAGGTCCAGCTCTGGCTCCTGCTCGTGTTGCCCATCAGGTTCAGTATTGCTCTCCTACGGACTCTGGGACATCTCCCACCTCCGTTTTGGACCTTCTCTCTTCCTCTTCACCCAGCACTGCCTTTGCTCTCACCCACATGTGATCCTTTGCTCTGCCCAAACTCAGAATCATCCCATCTTTTGCATAGTCCCAAATCCTCACAAATTGGCTTCTGTGCTAGGATGCCCATCCCTCTTTTGCTGCATATTATTCCCAACATGTACTTCTTCCTGGCAGGTATGGTATCATTAATTACCATAAATGAGTAGTTTGGACGTATGCTGAATATAAGTGAGTCTGATTTATAGTGGATTTAAACTTCCTCACATATCATGATTTCAGTGGGATCATGTTAGGACTGTAGCAGGAATATGCCTTAGTGTGCTCCTATGGATCAAGACTTGATGAATACTGCAACACACTGGAAAAGCTTCAGTCTCTCTTTTTGGACACCAGAAAATCCATAAGGGTGAGAAACTTGAAGAACTGTTTCCTCTGGTAATTCGTAAGAGCAATTCTCTAGCAATTTATAAAATGTAAAACCCGACTGAAGATGTTACTGAAATTAGGTTGATCGTAACCATCTTCTTTTTGTTGGCATGCTCTGGGTTATCCTGAGGGTCAACCTCAGAGCATTTTTCTGTCTGTGAGAGGTCAGAGAGGGACCCTGTCCTCTGGGTGGCTTCCACCTCTCACCAGCTCCCAACAGCTTCATTCTTGTATTGGTTAACAGGGTCAAATCTATTGGGATGAGATGAAGTGGAAGGGTCACCTATTATAAACAGACACACAAGCAAACAGAACAGGATTCCTTAGGAAACCAGGCTGAAAAAATAAGAATGACCTAGAATGGCAATGAAGTGACCTAGCTCTAGCACTTTGGTTTGTGTACAATATTTTCTGTGCTGCCTTCTTACTGTAAACTTCTTGGAACAGAAATGTCTACTTATAATTCCAGAGAGCATAGCAAAGTCTTTGCATTCATTAAACAAACAAAAATATAGCAAAGTTAATTACTGGTCATTTTCAAGTATGAGGATTTCTAGCTTAAATGAGAGGGACACCAAACATTTTAAGGTCAAAGCCAATATGAAATCTTTTTTTTCTATAATACTTAAAATTGACTTCTTAAAATAATTATTGATAGTTTAGAATTACATTTGAGTTCGATGCCAGCTTCCAATTTGGTGGAAGTTTTCTACGCTCCAGATCATGGACTTATGGGCAACTCACTTTGATTAATTACCAATGTTATTTTGAAGCATACTTTGTCCAATTTCGTCTTCTGTAAGTTTTATTAAATCTTTACAGCTGATAAATGCTGGGCTTGATATCTTCAAATCAAAAATATTTAAAACATCTGGTATAGTAGCAAAAATACGCAACCATTTACCAGATGTGGTGCGCTACTGAAACTCAGAAAGTGTAACTTTCAATGTCATTAGTAATCTAAAAATATCTGCTTGATTGAAGTGATTGATGGTGCTTGTCTTAGAGAGTGTATCATGTCTCACTCCCACTGAGTTCAAAACTTTACAGCCAGCTACCTCCCAGCTGGAGAAGACCTTGAACAATAGTCGAATAAATAATGGGAAAAGCACAGCTTTTCTGGAGGACATTTGTTCTGTTTTGTTTTGTTTAGGTACTTTTTCCTTGTGGTGAGAATGAAGAAGCAGTTGTGGGACCAGGACATACTCGACCGGCTGGCAGGATTGCATCCTGCAGGCTAGTTGGAGTTCTCATTGAAAAGGTTGATCCTCCTTGTTCGAACTTGGTTCTTTGTGGGTTTCAAATGCACAATACAGCTTGTGGCAGGGTTTCCCTCTGTAAAATATTTCTTACTGAGGAACATTGGGAAAGAGGGGAAACAGTTTCCTAATGACTGTTGTAAGCCAAATAAAACCTGTGAACAGCATGGCTCCTGCTGGAATGAAATTGCAAATTAGTCATCAAAACTGATGTTCTTTTTAGAAATCTACTGAAAAGAAAAGCCTTAAAAATTTTATGTCATAATAGTCATAATGTATACAAACGTTCTAGAGGTTATTTCATACCATGGACAGAAAACCAGTCAAATCCTGCTTGCTTTGCAAACAGTTTATATCACTGGATAGAACCTAATAGCAGAATAGGGAGAAGCTGCCATGTACCATAATTCATGTCTTAAAATTATATTTGGGGGATTTTGCCTTTGAGAAAAAAGGACAGAATTATTTTCTTTCACTTAAGAGGAATTCTTTACTTCCAGTAAATCAGAAAGATAACTTATACAGAACGCAGTATGTTTCTGCCTCCTAATTCTGATATAAATAGGGAGTAGCGCCATTTATTTCAGGCTTGCACCGGGGTGAATGAGAACAGTAGGATATCGCTCTTCTGTTTGGACATTATTTGACATACAGCCACATTTTTGTATTGATTTTGAAATACATCCTCATATGCAACACTAGTGCTGGCCTGCATCTAAGTGTTTGGATCGTTCTTTCAGGCTTAAAGTATTGCCATGCTAATCTTAATTTACTACATCTATTCACCTGGGTTTTAAGCCTTAGGTTACTTCAACTTTTTAATGATCATTTTAATTTTGAGAAAATCCATTGTTAAAACAATCAGTATTGATTACACAGTTGCAAATGAAAATAATGTCATAAAAAGTAATCATTTCAGATTGAATCCTGTACCATGTAGACGTGCAAATGGTCCCCTTTTTTGCATACTTTACCTTGCCAAAACTACTGATGTAAAGGTATGAATTTTGAATTAGAAAACTGTGAATCTTCTAAAGCCAAGTCTGTTTGGTATTATCACAATGCATCAAACTACTTAAGTAAAACTACCAATAAAAAACTGTACCACATACAAACTATACAGCTATAAACTACAACTACAGAGACGTGCAAGTCTCCTGCTCATAATGATCCAAGGGAAAAGGTATACAGCAGGTCAGAGAGGTACACGAATTAATTTGTTGTTAAATTAGGTGATTAGTACTTTTATCACTACCTTTGCCTGCCCATTGTGTCTCTGCTTGTCAAATCTGGTCTTTGAATTCTAATCTGCAGGTGTGAAATGGATACTTCCTCTCCCAGTAAATCCTTTTGTATTCAAACAAAACAGAGCCTGAACAGCAAGACACAAACAGGACTCTTTCAAGAATAAAACATTTAGCCCTGCCATATTTCTGCAGGCTCAACAAACAGCTAAGTGAGATTTATTTGCTGGCAGATGGAGGTGACTAATGATGTAAGCAGAACTTTTTTGCATGGGTGACCGCCAAATGTTTAGCTAAATGATACCTAGCAGGAAAGGCAACAAGCATCAGATCCATTTTTAAAAGGAAGTGTTCTTTCATATTTAGTACTTTGCTCAGTATTTTTTTTTGTTTTACTTTTGTTTTAGTCTTTTTTTTGGTGAGATTTTTTTTTTAGACTACGACCTAGACATCTCCCTTTAGGTAAAGAGTCTGCATAATACCAGTTCAGTGGCACATATCCATCTCCAGTTATAGCTACATGCAGTTACCCCATTTGAGAGCGAAAGAGAGAGTGTTCTGATGAAACAGCTCTGGCTCAGTTTGGTTGAAAGGTCTAGAATACATTACAGAGGCCACCAGGTTTTGTTGACTATACTAATCCTCCTTAATTAAAGCCCTTGTGTAAGATTAGTGTCTTCAAATTTGTAAATGTGTGAATTAAAACAGAACAAAATGAGGTTTCCTGTCGTGATCAGACATCTCCACCCAGGACTTGAACCCACTGAAATGAGCCAAACTCCACAAATTGTGCTGTTTGAACCCACTCTGAAGCCCCTGCAGCCTTCTTATCCTGTATCTGATTTTGAGGCTTGAGCTGGCTCTGCTTTATAATTACCTTTGGAGACTCTGGAAGCTTTTAGTATTTTATCCAGAAACTTTATCCTTTCTGTCAGCAGAAGCTGAGAACTTTCCTCAGGGCTGTCCTATTTTCTCCCATGATGAAACCACCTTTTGGAGGTTCTCCTGGAGAACTCCATTCTCCTGAGATACTGCCCAGGTCCTCTGGAAGAGTATGTGCAGTTCTTCATAAGTGCTGTTGACTTGCCACTGTTCAAAGACTGCCTGACCAAAATCAGTCCCAGGGTTTGCAGGACCTCCCTTGGGGCTGGGCAGGTCACTCCATACCTGCCTGGGGGAATCTGCAGCACTGGGACAGCGGGAATGAGAGCACCCAAACTCCAGCCCCGTAGCAGGGTTGTGGCTCATCATTTTCTGGTTGTAAGCAGCCACCCTGCTCTGTACCTTGGCCAGTGTAGTAACCCAGAAATGGTGAAGAATTTTTGGAAACAGAAAAATGAATTGTTTCAAACCTGAGATGTGCCCGTGTGTTGTGGACTTGGTTACCGTAGTGATTATCAGAACTGCAGTCAATTTCAGCGGGACTGAGATCAATGGTGCGCAGGTCCTTTTATTTTTGCCCTGACTTCTTGAATGTGAGCAGAGTGTCTTTTATTGAGGTTTCATAGGCAGTTCAAAACCATTGCTTCTCTCGGCTCTGAGCTTCTCTTTCATTTTTGAGCTCCGCTGTTATGTGGCTTAAGACAACCGTAATCAGTTTGATGAACATGCTGGAAGCATTTATGCTGCAGTGAGTTTTGCTTTGTGGCTCAACACTTGTGTGTCCTGAACTGACTTTTGTGCATTGCTAACGAGTAACTCAGTAACAGCTGCTCTGTGTGACCGTCCCGTGTTTGCAGCACCTATGCACGCAGTTGAAGCCAGCTATATCTATGTTTTGATATTCTTGAATGTTGTGCACTCAGTATTTTCTTGATCAGGGAACAAAACCCTAAGGGTATATTTGTATTTTTATCATGTCTCTGTGGGGAAATAAATCCTCCCTGCACAGACTGACAATAGATTTCTAAATATCCCTCTGTTCTTCATCCTCACACCATTTACCAGAATGCCTGTCATCTCAAAGTCTCTGTCATCGTTAGATATTTTATTCTCTGAATGTTAATTTATGGTTTGGATGTTATTTGAGGGATAATTCAGCACTTTATTTTTAACTGTTTCTGTTCTTATTGCATTTTGGGCTGGCATTCAAATCAGTCTAATTTTTGGCGCCCAAATCCCACTGAAGTTTACCCAAGTACTTCCCTCCCTCAGATCTCCTTGGCAAAACACTTGTAGTGACCCTTAATCACTGGCTAAATAGGCTTAGTCAAACTGAAACAGCATTAGTTTTTTTGCAATATACTTTTCTCTCAATGAGCTGTGTCTCAAGTTGTGCAATACGTTCTGTTCTGAAATGATGGAAGAACTTCGTTCAATTACACAAATTTGCATCCGTATCTAGAAAAAAATATACAAAGCCTATTGAATTTGATGAGTGTCTTTCCATTTCATTTTTGATCCGGCTGTGGCAGACAGATGGTAATCTTTTGGTCCATTTCCCCAAGAATTTGCATTTTTGCTTTAGGCTTATAAGCCTATACTCTTCCTTAGGGAAATAAGGTCCTATCTGGTGTATTTTTTGTTTGCAGAAAATAATTTTAAGCCTTTGACTTGTTGATAGTTCTCCCTCACAGACCGACCCTGCTGTGTGTCATCTGAAAGTGAGCTTCCCCCAAAACAAATCACCCCAGTGATGACTTTGGAGAAGTAAACATGTGGCAACACAATGAGATTTCCGTGAATTTTATTTACCCAAGAATGCAAGCTCCTAATGAGTCAGAAACCTCCTTCCCAATTTATTTCTTTAGACATTTGTGATATTCCTAGAATGGCACTGGATGATGAACCGTTTAACTTTCTTGCTCAAAGCCGGATGAATGGACTTAAATTGGAGCAAAATCCAGCCTGTTCGTAAGGGAACATAGTCCAGTCAGCAGACATGTCACCCATCAACCTTTTAGTGTAGCCCTAGCCCTCATTAGCTCCGGCTCTGATTAGAGGAGAGCCTGCCAGTCCTGTACTAACGCTGTCTAAGGAAAGATTTCTTATTGACAAGGTGGAGAACAACACCGATGTACTTTCTGGGGATGTTGCAAATGGTGCTGTGCTCAGCGTAACTGATTAGGCAGTCAGGGAGCTACACAAGGGGATAAAATAACCCTGTGCTGTTGGAAGAAACGTTTTTTTCTGCTGTACTAAAAGCAGTAGCTACCTTCTCTACCTGATGTGAGCGTGGTGTTTTCTTCTTTTGTTTCAAGGAAAGTGGAAAAGCATCATTGGGCAAGTGTGCCTAGCGTGTGTAGTACTGTAATAATATCCTAATTTTTATGTGAAATCTTCAGCTGGTTCCAATGGTACTATTGGCTGCAGCCCAAAATTTCATATGAAAATTAGTGCAGAGAGAACAATTCAAGCTGCTGCTCTACCATTGCACAGCTTCAAGTATCCTGAAGGTCCTGAGAGCAGCAGGAACAACTCAGTGATGCACAGTAAGGCCGGGAGCGCCCTGGCAGCCCTGGTGTGGCTGGGGAAGAGCTCCATGTCTCCAGCCACATAAAGAATTGTAAGTGTGTATTTTGTTCTGGCTAGTGTTCTGGGGTAGAGAGATGAATCTAAATCTCTGCTGCACCCCATGCTGTGGTTAATCCATGTTGGCTCATGCTTACGTGAAATAAGTAAGCCTAAAGGGACAGAAATACTTCAGGGCATTTGTAATGTGTGTCTGCTCCTTGTCTGCAAATGCACACAGGGCAAGTGCAACAGGATTGTCTGTTCATGATGGCCACTCATCTGGTGGGAGATCCCTCACCAGAGCAGGGGGGCCAGGGGTCCTTTACAGCCCTGAAACCCAAAACTGTAAATCAAACCACTTGCTTTTTCCTTAGAGAGGAGTGACTCAGAGCCAAGTCCTCAGCTGGAGAAAGGCGGTGAGATCCATGTGCTGGCAGAGAAGTGGAGTGATCATTGATGCCAACAAGGCTTCCTGGCCCAAACGGCACGTGTCCAGCTCTGCTGGTGCCTCCAGCTACAGGAAGCAGCTATGGTGAGTGCCATGGCCCCAAAATCGTTGGTTTTGGTCCCGTATTACTTTGAGCCAGATATCTCACGCCCACTCAATCCTACAGAAAGGAGATGGCAAAAAGCAGCTCCTGTCATCTGCTACAGGTGGAAAAGAGGATTTAAATGCATGAAGGTGAGACACACTGTTTTGCCATTTCTTTCACTCCTCTCAGTACATACTACAATAAACAATGAGAGGTTTATTCTTAAAATACTCTTTCATGCGAAAAATGAAATTGGTACATAATTGATGATGTCTGGCAGCTGACCAGCAAAAAAGCCCAGCCAGTTCCAGAGCTGAGGCCAGCTGAGATCTGGATGCAAAGGGTAAAAATAGTGAGCCAGACTATATGGTTGAATGAAAGAAGGATAAAATTTGCCTGGCTTTGGGCCTCAAGTAAAACATTTTAGGACCCAAAGGCCCAAATTACAAACTTAGACTTTCAGATACAGATATGCAAGAGGATTTAGATCTTCAGAGTTAAACTAGAAGACATCCCTGACAATAAAAAGAAAATCAATGTTTTTTTCAGTGGGTACTGGCAAAACATAAGGAATGGTTCCTCAGCTTGTATTGATTTTACCTCTTTCCCACTGCAGATTGTGGCTACAGGTCTACGTGCCTTTGCTCTATCATATATACTCAATGTTCAGATGTGCTTGGTTCTTTTGGTTGCTGCCCCAGTTACTGTATTGCTAGGAATTTCTTCATTTCTTTTGCGTGTTTTGCAGCTTGAGGAGCTTATACACACATGTGGGATTTAAGAGAACTTTGTTTAAACTTTTAGGTGTAATTTAAACAAATGACTTGTACACTGAAAAGTCTAAACAGCATATTTTTTGAGGTCCAGGTGTTTCCTAGGGGAGGCAGTGAAAAGAAGAACCTAGCAATGTGAGATTGCATACAACTGCTCTGAAGTATTGTATCTGGACACAATCTCTACATGATGGTAGGTGTATTATAATTCTATTTTAAAATCAATCCTTCATAACTGCTTCTTACTCTGAACACATGCCTGGTCTTACAAATGAAATGTAGTGCTGGGGTGATGGATAATAAACACACTAATTGCCAAAGTAAGGATTCAATAACAGGGTTACAGAAATAGACGTAGTGTTGATGTAGGTATTATGAGAAAAAAAACAACAAACATCTTCTCATCACAGAATATGTTAGAAGTCCTGAACTATCTTCATTTGGAGCATTCACAATATCATTGGAAATTAATAAAAATAAACCATCAAAAATTAAATTGTTAAGTTCAGTGATGAAGCCATATAAACTGTAACAATGCAGTAGGTCTGCCTTATAAAATAGTTACAACTTCCTACAGTAGGAGCTGAATATTTGAAATTGTTGAACTGAGAGAAGGAGCTCTCATAAAAAAACTTTAGGCCCCTGCTCCATGTTTGTGACAAAACTAAAGCTTTAGGGCAGGAGTCTCAAAGTGTCCTACCAAAGGGTCAGTATTTCCCCTTCACAGCTGAGGGAAGTGGGGATGTGGGGGAGTTGAGTCACTTGGCCAGGATCTCAGAGGTCAATAGCATTGCTAGGAATAGAAATGAGATGTTCTGGTTCTACTCATTTTTATGGATTTCTGTGTTGCCATTTTAGAAGGGGTTTAGCGATGTTTTCACTGCTTTTGTAGCAGTGGAACATGCTGAGAGAGCAGCCAAGACAACTTTATTCCGCAGCTCCTCTTAGCTGTGGTGCACTTGTGTTTAAGCCAATATAAACCCCAAAGTAATAAAAACCTAAATTTTGGGTGCTTGATCTGAGATACTTGAGTACTTTTTTATCTTTATGAGCCTTGAAGTGTCTCAGATTTTTCAGTTATCCCTTTGGGTGCACAGAGATGGGGAAAGGATGCAGAATGAAGTACTGTCACCTGCAGTAAGAGCTTTCACAAGCTGAATTTCACAACTGCATTTTCACATTCAATGAATTGTATCACTGGTGAGTAGGATAACAGGAGCTAATTGCAAGAGAATGAGCTAAGAGAGCTCTGCTGAGGCAGGGAGTTGAAAGCAATAGTATATATCAGCCTTAAAGATTAAAGTTTACTAACATCAATTTTTTGTGCTAATCAGAGTTAAGTAGTGGAACCTGCCACATTTACTTACGTGCGACAAACTGTAGCTAAGCTGAAGACCCTAGAGCACTGTACAAAAGAATAATTTATATTTTTGCTTCAAAAAAAAAAAGTCCAAACCTGAACCTTTTGGGAATCCAACATCTGTTTTCAAAAGGGGCTGAAGAGGTTACCTCCGACCCCTGTCCCCTGCAGGTTGGGATAGGAGAGGAAAACGGGAAGTTTTATTCATCTTACTTTCTCGATTTTCTGAGTTAAAGTCTCCAGCTGTTTCCACCAACTTTGTTTTCTGAGGGGGAAGAGACCTCTATAGAGCTCTTTAGCTTTCTTTAAAGTGGTTCTTTGTTGAAACCTGCATTGCATTTTTTTACCAATTCCCGAGTAGTCGTCTTTCTTCTTTTCCCAAAACAAACATCTCTTACTCAGCTTCTCCTCAGTCTGAAAGAAAAGAAACAAAAGCAAAATGAAAACAGCAGGCTGGAGGAGATGGGAGAGGAATGGTGTCTACACTAAGAAATGTGGCCATGCAATGTCAGACCTCGAGTGTCTATCACAGGTGACAAGTGAAAGCCTACCAGTGGGCAAACAGCAAGGGTGCCTTCCACTTTGCCTAAAATCAACAATGTTTTACAGAACGTTCCCAAATAAAGACTGACAGCAGCACTTAGCATTTAGGGACTGCTGGGCTGGTGTTTTAAGTGGCGTTCCTCACATACTCTCTACCTCACTTGCAGGGCAAGTTCTCCCAAGTGTCTCCCTTCCCAGAAGTGCATTAACCCTTGTGGACTGTAACACGTAGAAACTGGCTGCTTTCCTTCCTTGTCTCCTTTTGTATAGGAGCAGGGCCAGAAACCCCTGCAAATGCTGGGGATCGATTAGCGGTCTTTGAGGCAGTTGAAATAGCTGTCGCTGATGTTCCTTCCTCTCTTGCTTTGCAGCTCAGGGAAGTGAGATTATTGGGTGTTTTTCATAAGGTGTGTGGAAGCAACCATCTGAAGTAGAGAGGGATAGTCTGTAGAGGTGCCTTTTTGTTTTGCAAGCCCAGCTCATGTTTCAGGGCTGTGTGGCAGGAAGTAAAGCAGCAAATGATATTTATGGGCAATGAATACTCCAGGTTAAGGCCACATTATGAACGCCCTTGGGTGAGAATTTTAATATGGTCTTTAATGCTTTATCTTGCGGTTTGTTGTTTTTTTAATGCCCCACATTAGCATAACTATCATCAGTACAGGGTGTTTAAACAGTTGGAGATATAATGCAAGGTTTTATACAACCAATTTTTATTTGTATTGGAGACAGACCTATTCCTGTCTCCTGAAACATTTCCTGTTTTTCTGTCACTTCCAATTTTGTGAAACATTTACCATTCCAATGTTAAGGGTCTGTTTTGGATTGATTTCTCCCAGAAATGTTCTGTAAAGTTGTTAGGAGTTGCTAAGAATGAAGCAATGGGAAAGAAGATTCTTTCATTGATGAAAGATTTTTGAAAGGAGAAGAGAGGAGTTTCAAATCAAAGCCCACAACTGGAACTTGAGAGGAGAAACTATGACTGGTTGAGTACCTGTGTATCTGCCAAGGGTACTGTATCTATATGAGGAGAAATGGGACTGACTGAGGGAGAAGATGAGGATAAGGACCCAACAAGGCTGAGAGAATTAAGAAGAGGCTGGTGGAGAAATGAGCCTGGCAGTCAAGGTGCGTGTCCTGGCTCCTTGGTGGTGGTCTCTGACACCTATCCCCACTTTTTGTCATGCCATTAGCCAAACAGCAAAGATCTGTGCAGTGCATTTAAAGGCCCCATTTACCTCCTGGTAGCCCTTGTGAATGGCAACACAGTGTCACACAAGGGAATTTCTTCCTCTTTTTGAAAAACAAGCAAAATACAAGCCAACTGAAGAAAATATTAAGGCCGAAAACTCTGTTACTTCTTGTGTTTATGCAGGTTGTCTTTCATGAACATAAAGTTCGTTCTATAAGCAATATGGAAAGTTCTGGGAACTGATCGTGGTTACACAATTAAAGACACTATAAGACCCATTCCTTCTTCATTGGTCCTAGAAACGGGAAGCAGTATAGAGAATGAAACAGAATTTGGGAAGAGAGCGTATGGCAAGGGAGTGATGTTCTCCACTGGAGAATTGGATACTGTCCCTTTTTCTGTCACACAGCTCCCATGTGATGATAGCTGAGTCACCCGAGCCAATCTTTTCAGAAGCTGTCAATAATTTTGCCTTGCTTTTATTCTTGGTGCAGGACTCGTAGGCGTGCTGAACTTTCACAACTACAGCTGAAGTCAGTGGGAGCTATGCTCTGAACACAAAATAGGATTCCAAAAATCTGATTTGGGGAATTTAAAATCATGTCCAACATGGTTATATTCGGCCTTAATCTTCCTGGGACCCACCAGCTTCAGTGTGAAGAGATACTGCCAAGCCCCCTCACTTCAAAGTGATACTGCGCAGGAAGTTTGCTGTGAAGCTCCCTGTTATGAGGGAGTTGCATCCTCAAAGAAAACTGCATATGGAAATGAGAGATACTGTCTTCAGAGCAGGTTTTGAAGAACATGCATGAAATAAGGCAAGCCTAAGTCGTGCTGAACTGCAAGAAGAAAACAAAAGGTGGAATATCCTGCTTATCTCATTAGCATGCCATTCTTTCTGTCCAGTGTGAGTACACTAAAGGCATGTATGTGTATGTCTTGCCATCTATGAATTTCTCCACATTCTCTTCTTGCTAGCTGTATTTGTGGATGCTTAGTAGAGCAGAAGGTGTATAAATGAGGAAATAGAGAATTTCCCCAGTTTAGTCAACTTTCCAAATACAAACAGAACATCTTTTCCACTTTTCATCACAAAAAGTCAGACTGTCAGTATTATGGCAAGTGGGTTCAGCCCTTTTCTATGTCTGACAGTGCCAGCATTTCCTCAGGACTCACTCTGACAAAAACAAGACAAGCACAAGATGAGAAAGAAGCCACTCAAAAACTTACCCACCAGTGCTCTGCCCTACATTGTTGATTCCTGCCCCATTACCTGACCATTTCACTAGCTTGTCTGAAACCTTCCTGAGCTGTGCCTCTTCCAGTGTTACAGCAATAGGCAGGTTAGAAACATAACTGACTGACAACTGAGCTGGGTGTGCTGTTTTAGGGGTAAATAGAGCAATACTATCACTTTCCTAGGTAACTGGGTATAAAATTCTGTGAGCTGGGCAAATATCTAAAAAAACCTCTGAGTCATAAGGATTGTTCCAGCTAGGAAGAGAAATTGATGTTTTCAGAAATAAAGTTTCTCTGATGCAATCCCATTTAATTGCAAAGAAAGTACAAAGCCGTCTTTTTCTTCACACAGTAAGAATTGCAGAAGAGGCATGGCCTCTGTTTACAGCTCAAGTCTATTTTCCATTAAACACTCAGTATAAAAGCTCCTTTTCCCTTTTCTCTTAGCTTTTCTCGGAGGCACATTCCTGGCCTTAGTTATGTCTGTGTGGTTGGCTTTTTCTCTGCCACCATCTGTCTCTTCCTTTGATCTTTTTGTCTGTCTCTCATAGACACCCAACTGATCACAAAACAATGGCCAGTAAACTCCTTCCACCCATGTGTCTTGCAGGTGCCCTTGTTTTGGACAGTGGTGTTGTGCTGGTGGTTGGAAGGAAAGCTACGGTAGTTTCAGCTATCTGGTCCCATTATGAACTTAACTGTTTCTTACAACTGAGAGTTGTAAGGGCAATGTTCACTCTCAGAGAGATTTCACCCAAAGTGCTAATGAAACTGTTGATGAGAAATTGTACTGTTTCTCAGCAGCATTGAGAAACATTAAAAGCATAGCACTTGAGGCTGTACCAGAGAACAAAGGTCCTTTCATCTTCTTCTGGTTACAGTCTCTGTGCTTCATCTAGTTATAAACTTGATGCTGTTCCTCAAATCTACTGTGACTTAGAAGTTTGAAGAAATGTACTTCATGCATTTAAGCATTATCGTACTTCTTTTTCATTTGCTGCAAAGTTGTATTTAACTGCCTAAGTATGAGTTGTAGGAGAAAATAATACCTAGGTCTAAAATATTGCTTCTCATCAGCACTGCTTCTCATAGGTGGCTCCTGAAGTTTATTCAGTGAATTATGGAATCATGGAGGTGCTGGCTAGAACTTCTTCTGAAGGTCTCCAGTCCAATCTCCTACTTACAGCAGGACCGTTGCTGAAGTTAAAGCAGGTTAGCCACAGGTTTAGCTACCAAGCCTTGATAACTGTCAAGGGTAGAGAATCCCCAGCCTCCCTGGGCAGGCTTTTCCAGTGCTGCGCTGCCCTCCTCCTGGTGAAACTTCTCCCAAGTCCCTGCCCGGTGCAGCAGGCCCATCTCCTCTGTGGCTGCCCCACCTTCCCAGGTGCCCTTGCATCACAGGTATGAGGCTTTGCAGATGGAATCTGACAGTAATGAGGACAACGGCTCATCTAGCTTGGAGGTGTCACTGAGGTTAAGTTGGCCTACGCCTTGTGTCAAAACTGCTTCCATAAAGAAAAAAAGACAGGTCATTGTCATAGGAGACTGTCTCCTGTGGGGAACAGAAGGCCCGATATTCAGACCAGACCCACTCAGGGAAGTCTGCTGCCTCCCTGGGGCCTGCGTTAAAGATGTGAAGAGAAAGCTTCCTGCCATGATATGGCCCTCAGATTGTTATCCGTTATTGACTTTTCAGGTAAGCAGCCATCAAGTTGCAACAAGAAGTCTGAGGGCAATCAAAAGAGACTTCAGGGCCTTAGGATGACTGGTTAAGGGATCAGGAGCACAAGCAGTGTTCTCCTCCACCCTTCCAGTTGCAGGGAATTATGAGGGAGGAAACAGGAAGAGCCAGCGGATCAATACCTGGCTCTGAGCCTGGTGTCACCAGCAGAATTTTGGGGTTTTTGATCATGGGTTGGTTTCCATGACACCAGGCCTGCTGGTGACAAACAGGGTACAATTGTCTCAAAGGCGAAAAGGTTCTTTGAAGAGGAGATAACAGGGCTCATCGAAAGAGGTTTAAACTATGTTTGAAGGGGGAAAGGGATTAAACCAGGATCACTGAGATAAGCCTGGGGGTGGCACGCCAGTGTTTGCGGGATGGTCCTTCGGTCTGCTGTCTCAGTGGAGGTAGGGGGTGGAGATCCATGCGACAGCAAAGGTGCAAGGGTTATTGATATCTTAGAAACCACGGAAGCACCTGAGAATGGTCATGTAGGAACTAGAGCTTCTCCCCCCAAAAAGGTGGTGGGGTCAATAACCCAACTGAAGTCCATCTACACCAGTGCAAGCAGCATGGGCAATAAACAGGACGAGCTGGAAGCAATTGTGCAGCGGGAAGACTATGATATAGCTGCAATCATGGAAACATGGGGAGATGACTCACACAACTGGAGTGCTGCAATGGATGGCTATGAACTCTTCAGAAGGGACAGGCAAGGAAGGAGAGGCGGTGGGGTAGCCATGTGTGTTCGGGACTGTTTTGACTGTCTAGAACTTGACAATGGTGATGGAAGGGTCGAGTGT
>NW_009616907.1:105909-120942 GCF_000690535.1 Cariama cristata
TCTATGAACTCTTCAGAAGGGACAGGAAAGGAAGGAGAGGCGGTGGGGTAGCCATGTGTGTTAGTGAGTGTTTTGACTGTCTAGAGCTTGACAATGGTGATGATAGGGTTGAGCGTTTGTGGGTAAGAATCAGGGGGAAGGCTGACAAGGTAGATATCATGGTGGGAATCTGTTATAGACCACCCAACCAGGATGAAGAGGTAGATGAAATATTCTATAAGCAGCTGGGAGAAGTCTCACAATCACTAGTCCTTGTTCTTGCAAGGGACTTCAACTTACCAGATGTCTGCTGGAAATACAATACAGCAGAGAGGACGCAGTCCAGAAGGTTCCTGGAGTGTGTGGAAGAGAACTTCTGACATAGCTGGTGAGGGAGCCAACGAGGGAAGGCACCCACTGAACCTGTTTGTGAACAGAGAAGGGCTTGTGGGTGATGTGATGGTTGGAGGGCATAGCGATCATGAAATGATAGAGTTTTTGATTCTCAGAGAAGTAAGGAGGAGGGTCAGCAAAACTGCTACCTTGGACTTCCAGAGGGCAGACTTTGGCCTGTTTAGGAGCCTGGTTGGCAGAGTCCCTTGGGAGGCAGTCATGTAGGGGAAAGGGGTCCAGGAAGGCTGGATGTTCTTCAAGAAGGAAATCTTAAAAGGTTCAAAACCAGGCTGACCCCATGTGCCAAAAGATGACTTGGCAGGGAAGATGATCGGCCTTGCTGAACAGAGCGCTTTGGAACTCATGCAAAAAAAAGAGAATTTATGACCCTTGGAAAAAGGAGCAGGCAACTCAGGAGGACTACAAGGATGTTGTGAGGTTATGCAGGGAGAAAATTAGAAGGATCAAAGCCCAACCACAGCCACTTGGTTCACAGTGTGTTGATGTAAATCCTATTCTAACCCAGATGCAGAAATTTTTGTTGAACTTGGTAGGGTTTCCTAGTACCCAAGTTTCTCAATGTCCTTCTGGATTGAAACTCTATTGTTCGTAATGTTAAATTTAGTATTGTCTGGAAATTTGCTGTGGGTGGATTCAGTCTCATCATCAAGGATGTTGAAGAAGCCACTGAACAATATCAGGCCCAGCTTTGACCTCAGGGGGACTCTGCTTATTCCCAGCTGCCAATCAGCCACCATGCCATTGATCACTACCTCTTAAGACTGGCAGTTCAGCCAATTTCAAGCCCAACTAACAGTCTGTTTGCCAACATCAGAAGCATGTTCAATAGCTGATTAGTCTTTTCCTTGTTTATTTGAATAACACTTTAGTCACTGCAGTATCTGTATTCATTCCCGTTATGAATTAAGTACTGTGACTGTTGTGCATAGGTAATTTTTGTGAAGTTCCTCACTGGGGTAAGCAGGGAGAAACCTGCACATGGCACTGTTTTGTTAACTTTTAGAATAGGGGTACAAAATGATCAGCTCACTCTAGCAATGGTCATGAGTGAAGACAAGTACAGTATGAAGGGAAGTCTTGTCTAAAGCTCACTGCAGGCTTTTGTTGAAACATCCTGGAGTTTTAAAATTTTTCTGTAGTAAAAAAATTAGCAAAATGTGAGATCTTTTCAAAGACAAGATATACACAAAGCATTCTGTTGCAGCACTAAGACAAATCAGTAATCTGAAAAGAAAGTCTGTTTTCCATGTACAAAGAGCATACAGCAATCACCAAAACTAAGACTTCTTCACTTCCTGAAAATAGAAGTGTCAGTCTGTTGTTAATCAGATTTTTCTTTGGACTAGCCTGGCATCCAATACTTTCATCTGAGTAGATTTAGCTGATTCTTTCTCTTCATTTAAGTTTGAAAGTTTCAGCAGGCTTAGTTTTCTTACTTGAGACCAAAGCAATCCTGGCATTCATTTGCTTATGTAAAAATCTCGTCTTTGACTGGAAAGAGCAAAACAAAACATAGAGATGATGAAGGTTTCAAAATATCTCTCTCAAATAAGAGCTTTAATCCCGCCAATAGCTGATTCCTCATGTACAAATAGAGTGACAGTCAGAGGTAAGTCTGTACTCCACTACCCTTCTACAAGCTCAGTGCTTACTGGTGTGCTGGGTATTGAGCTTTTAGTCCACACTCAGGATATTTTAGGGCACAATAGTTTTATTGTTTTTTCTGGTTTAGCAAATTTGATTTCTTCTGGAGTCCACAATTTTCAAAAAGAACATTGTCAAATTGGAAGTTTTTTGGAAGAAAACTGCAGGAATGACTCAATCTAGAAAATTTTCCTTATAGTGAGAGATTGAAGAAAAAGTTAACAAATCTTTATCTCGATCTCAAAATACTTATGTAAGGAAATTATTTTTTCTGAGAATAGATGACTCAAGATTTATAACAGCAGAAGGAGATTTCAGCTCTGGAATCCAAACCCAGACGAAATTATCCTGGAAATATGGTACATGTTTTTAATAGCAACATTCATAAGATGAAATCTTATTACTGGGTGTCTAGAAGTCAAGAATGAATGTCTTTCCAATCATTGCACATCAGCAGCAGTGGGTAGGGCCAGGTGCAGGAATGAGTGGCAGAGATTTTGGCCTGAACCATGCAGAAAATCAAACTAACAAGATAGCTGCTGACAGCTTTTGCAGCCCGACTTTCCTGCTGCTGCCTTCTCTTGTCCTTCCTCTTGCTTCCCACCACCTATGTTCTCTCCTGCCAGCTCCAGCTGCTGCCTCTTGTCCTCCTGGCACTGCTTCCTTGCCAACGCCACCCTTTGCTTCTGCTCTGGCTTTGCCTTCTCATCTCCCAGCAGCCCCACAACTGACTTGGGCAATGCTATTAACTTTTATTAGTTGGGGTGCTACTCAGTAATGCTCCTCAAGCTGCGGTGCGAGATATCCCACGGGGCAGGCACACATCTTGCTGGCAGGAACAGGCAACCCAGAGGATCATAAACAAGCTCTTCCCAGAACAGTCCTAATGGCAGGTTTTAAACTACGTAAGCACTTCTTGTAGCTCTTTTCTCCCATCAGTTTCGGACTGCATCTGAACTATGTGCAGAAAATATTCTTATTTGATTCTGGGTTAGATACAAACAGAAAGATTATGGACATGTGTGTATTTGTTAGAGAGAGCAATGTTATCTGTGGCCAAAGATCAGAGGAGGTGGTTTAGGGTTAGTGCTATTTTTTCCAACTGTCCGTGACCATTTAGAAAACTCCACAAAATTACCTTTCAGAAATCCGTTTGCGGAAAAGAGGAGGAGTAACTAGACACAGAAACACAATGTGTTCTGTCATATCTAGTGCAAAGTAATATTTTTTTCTCTTTTATTTTAAACAATGACATTGAAAACAAATGGATACATGAAAAGAAACAGTACCCTCCGTGAGGTTTCAGCTTTGATAAACCACATTACAGAATTCATGTCTTTCACCATACGGTGAGACCTGACACATCTTCAACATTTCCACTGTCTTTTTGGACAAAAATCAAGAGTTAAGGACCTGGCAAAACAAAAGCATGACTGAAAATGTGTGTGTTATTAGCACAAGAGTGCTTTTGGCAGGCATGTTTTTAGTATGCCTGCTCTAGCATTTTACTGGCTTTCTGCTGCTGTAAACAAATCTGAAAGGGGAGGAAGATATAGAAGCTAACTAATGAGCGCGAACGCTACAGAAAGGAAATGAAGATGAATGACTATTGACCCTGCTCTCGCTTATTAGGCAGCAATTAATTTTTTGACTGATAAACCCGCTTCATCCTATCAGATCCCTGTGGTGGAATTAGTCAATACTTGAGGGCCTGCATTTCTCAATAACACCCACAGGGCAGACCTTTTCCAGTCATCCGCGAGGCTCGTCTGGCTCTCTCCATCCTGAATTCCTCCACGGTGGCCTTAGGATCAGCCTTTCCTTTAATTGCCCATCTGGGTGACACCAAAGGATGTTGGCACTTTTGTTGGCTCCACTTCATTTTGAAATAGAGAAAGTGGAAGGCTGGATCTCAGAGCCAAAACTCTATGAAAAGTGGATTTTCACCTCCAGAACAGCATTACAATTGATTTCCACTATATAATGGAGGGTAATTATAACATCATGTATGCTTTGTCTGGAGTTGATTCTGCAGCTGTTGAAACAGTATCTTTTTACGTTAAATTAAACCAAACTGCAGCCAGCATCAACATCAAGCTCCAAATATGTAATGCTTAAATCTTTTAGGCCAGATGCTGATCTCTGAAACGCTGGTGTGAACCTACAGGAATTCCAGTTTTACGCTGATGTATGTGAGATCAAGGAGGTGATTTTGGGCCAGTGATCTGCTTTCACAGGTGTGCCTTGTTTTAAGGTGCCATCAAACTAACTGCTTCCCATCACTCTAAAGCTGTTGAAGATTGAAGATAAACATTACTGGTAAACAAAGAAACAAAAAAAGTGGGGAAAAAAGGTATGCCTTCTCTCTCAGTTAAATTCTAGTTAAGGATAAAACATTTCTGGGATATTTCCTTTTTATCAATCACAGCAAACTCAAACTAAGCCAACAGAGTACAATTAAAAATGCTGTTTCTTAAACAGAAAAACATTTGCACAAGCTTTATGATGGAAACTTAAAGAACTGTGTTTTGTTCACTCTCTTTTTTTGCCATCATGTGTAAATCTTCAGTTTTTATTAAAGACAACTGATATAAAGCTTGTTCCATTGCACTCCCTGTTATCTTAGCCTGGCTTTGCTGTGAGAACTCCTTGGGGGACTTGGTGAGAAACTATTGTTTCAGTGTTTGTTTTTTTTTTTTCAATGCCAGAAACTCAGCAATTGGAAGGGAGGGGAATGGGATTAAAATAAAATTTCTTAAACTGAAAAAAGTGTATATGTGGATGGGAGGAGTGGGGTTGCTCTGTTTTACACCGCTATACCTCAAAAATAGCTGAAGGGAATTTTCCAACAATTTACACATACCATGCACAGTTCATCCCTGGACTGGGACCAAGCATGGAAAGGATCATTCCCCAAAGGAGAATTTGGAAGGATTTTAAATAATATATGAAAATGGAGAGTGATAATGGAAATCTGCCCATAAACAGAACTTTTGGATCATACGTTGAATGAAATACTGCCTTAAGCAAGTATTTTTCCAGTACGCAATAGCATTTAATGTGAAGCACCCAGGTAGCATTGTACCTCCCCCACGTCCTCTGTGTCCACACCCTGCCTGGAGCCCCCGCAGCCGTGGGCTTGGCACGTTTGCAGGCAGAGCTACGCCATCCTGGTTGCAATCCCCAGGTGTGTGCTGGCTGCCGGAGCCATCCTGGGGAGACATGTCTGAAGCATAATATAGCACCATGACAAAATAGTGTGTTACAGCCTTGGCTTGCATTCACCGCCCAAACTGTAGTTCACTGGCCAAGAGTCTTGCTCCTCTCTTGCTGTCCGATATCATGCTCGGGCATTGCATGTGGGAACAGCGATGGTCCTAGTGATCATCACCTTTTGCAACAGGCAATTAGAACTTTGCTGCCAGTTTACCCAGACATGGTGAAAGGAGCATAGATCTCATGCACAAAACAGTACTGGGCTAAAAAAAATACATCTGTCTGTCCCCTGCCTTAAAATAAGCTGATCCACCCCAGTTGCTGTTGGGAGTAAAAAGGAAAAATACCTTTCTATGCTCCTTATACAAGAAAATCTCCCATTTTCCTACTAGGACAAGGTTTTTGTCAGTACAATCTACATAATACGATTATGTATTTATGCATCAGCTTTTCCATTTTCTGTCATTTCAATAAAAACAAGCAAACAATGGGATCGTGTAAGCCTTTAGTATTTGTGTTTTAGCAACTCTTCCAAACAAGCTGCAGCATGTTGCAAGACAGCTTTGTGTTTTGCGTCAATGACTTGCTTTACTTCTTAAATGGTGAGATTCTTATCAGTTTCATAATGTGAAAAAAAGAGGAACTCATCCTTCTTTCTCATTCCTTTCCACTCCAAAATCTTTTCTTATCTTTTAATTTAGCAACATGATATTAAATACATGAGACTTGAATCCACAAACATCGTCTCATTGGTTTCAGCATGAATTATGCTTTGCAGGTTTGTATGTATAAATAGCAACACTAAAACCAAAATTATTTCTGGGCCAAAACCCCTTAAGCAACAGAATGAATATGGTGGTCATAAAGCAGTCCAGGATAACATGGTATTAGAAATTCAAGCTGAAAAGGCCTTCCATGTGCATTAAAAAATTTACGTGTTAAAATAAATGACTCACTAACTCATCTATATTCTGTTTTATTACCCTTCTAGTAGTGCCGTACATAGATACCTTGGCTAACCTCATTCTTATTTTATAGAGGTGCATACGCCAAGAAGAGCTGGCCGAGAGCAAATTCTGCACAGCAACTTACCCTCATTCACAGGGAATACCCAGCCAGCTAGTGATCTGAATGATTCATGTGCAAACGTGAATGACTGTGCCCAGCACTAGTGCTCTGTTTGCAATATTTTTTGCAAATGCTCAGCTGTTGCATATTTTCATATAGGGTCCCTCTTGCCTGGGATAAACAAACACAACAGCAAGCTCCAGAAGAAATAGGAAACCCAGGTTGAAGAATGAGACCACACATAAAATAACTCTAACAGTAAGTCACATGTCAAGGTAGTATTTATTCCTCAAATGTTTATTATTTATTTGTATTGTAGCAGTGCTTAAAGGCCAGGGCTATTTTGTGCTAACCATTATGCAGGCTTAATAAACAGCGTAAGCTCCCAGGGCAGGCCTGTCTGCCTCTACATTTACATTTGCTGGTTTTATATCACTCATTTGACTTTGGAATATCAAAGCTTTAGAGGAAATCTCATCTACCTCCCTTCCTTTCAGACCTGAAATCCCAAGAGCTCCAATTCAAATCTTCTCCTGTATATTTATTGCTTACCAAATGAGATACAGGAAAGGATTACAGTTCAGGCTGCAAAATTCTACCTTCAAAAGCTAGGAAATGCCAGATTAAATATGTAATAGCAATTCAGTCCTCCTAGGTATTATATACATTATGATACAAGACATAATTTTTCCTTTCCCCTGGCAACCTTGCCTCATTCAGTGCTGGCAAACGAATCAATGAGCCATGGCTCAATATTCTCTTTTATTCAGGTGGCTGAATATATGTTATATGCCTCCTTTGCACAGTCAAAGTCCTGTGTGAAAAACTGAACATTTCATTTCTTAGTTTTCTGTGGTGCTCTTTATTGGTGTATTTGAAGGCTTCATGAATATTTCTAAGTTTTTCTTCAGAAAATCCCCAGGATTGATTCTGTTTTTACATTACAGGCAAAAACCAATGCAGGGATTGGAATATTTCTCTTGCCAGATGGTGTCATGGGTGGTTGCTTGAGAAACAGAGCGATCGGGGAAACTGAGGTAGCTTTCTAGGGTCTCGAGGTAAGTGTGCCCTCAGAGCACAGTCTCTTGCTGTTCCCTGAAGTTTCTTCACCAGTCCTCTCAAATCCCAGCTCTAGACTATCCCACATTCCTCTCTTTGCTTCCCCAGTCTTCCTTCCTCAGGCATTTCATCACAGTAGAAGACCCTTCAGTCTTTAAGTTTTCCTCTCTGAGCTCACAGCCCAAGTGACAAATCATCCTCCTCGTCACCCAATCTCTCTTTCTCCCATTGTCACGGATGTACTTGACACCTGCAGGAAAAAAATATGACTGGGATTTTGACAGGAGGGTTCTAGCGCCTCAAGGGCTAGACCAGATTTCCTGTAGTGCTTTTAAAACTAAGGTCCATGACAGAAAGTGTATTTCATTGACATCCAGCTAATACTCCAGGACAGGAATGGCCTTCTTGCAGATATTCTTTCCTCCTTGTAAAATTCCCATTTCTGAGGGATGTCTGAGAAGAGACTGTCAAGGGATCTTTTTCAGTCTTCACTGTTGTAAAAAAAAATTTCCTTGCTCTAAACTGCTTTACACAATTTGCAGTGTCTACTCCAAGTTCCGGGAAAAAAAAAAAAAGACAGCTTCCTAGATTACTGCATAAGAACGGGAGGTTCATCATCTGTGCTTAAGAGTGGTTTAGGTATTTGGTTATCTATGATTGCTGCTGTAAGATGCACTTCTTTCCAAATGTCATTTCCACAGTAAGAAATACTGACTGGTGGTAGGATATTTGATAGAGGAACAACAGTGGGAAGTCTGTCAGGGAGAGTCTTCAGTGCCTCCTGGGCATGCTGTAGTTGCAGTCCAACTCTAACGTGGTTTTTTTATCTAGAAAAACCTTGATGCAATCAAGTTGCAGGTGAAAATAAAGTTGCTTTAGAGCTGCATTTGTACCAGGACTTTCAGTGCTACCTGTATCTTCTGCAGGACAGGCTGACTCAACAGTTCTTTGTAATACCTCTAAGAGCAGCAAGAAAGCGCACATTGAGTCCGTAAGTGTTCAACAGGTAGTGTCTGAGTTCATTTATGCATCTGGAAAGCATTGAGAAATATCCCTGAAGCCTCAGCTCTGCCCTGGAGAGAGGCTTTTTGCTGGAGAAAGAGTGCATTTTTAGAAAGAGATAGCTAACTCAAGAAGTTCAGCATGCTGAGTTAATGCAATTGTCAGATTGCCTTTGATTACAATTGCTAAAGGTGAAAGCAATATGACTTGAACTTGTTGGATTCACTTCTATTTCTTGTATTCAGTTCTATTTTCTGTGCTAAAAACCTTTGACACGATTACAATTGTGACGTAGGATTTTATATGAACAGCCAAGAGCCTACATGTCCCTTGGCTCCCGTATGCTCTTCCTCCCCAGAATACTGCACAGGATCAAGCTGATGCATTGTGGTTCTTCCGCATCACATCCAGAGTCCGATGTCCCACACCAACAAACAGTTCCCCTGTACTTGGCACTGGTGAGGCCGCACCCCGAGTACTGTGTCCAGTTCTGGGTCCTGCACTTCAAAAAAGACCGTGAGGTGCTGGAGCAAGTCCAGAGAAGGGCAACGAAGGTGGGGAAGGGTCTGGAGCACAAGTCTGATGGGGAGCAGCTGAGGGAGCTGGAGGTGTTTAGCCTGGAGAAGAGGAGGCTGAGGGGAGACCTGATCGCTCTCTACAACTCCGTGGAAGGAGGGTGTAGCCAGGTGGGAGTCAGCCTCTTCCCCCAAGTAACTAGCGATAGGACAAGAGGGCATAGTCTGAAACTGTGCCAAGGGAAGTTCAGGCTAGAAATGAGGAGGCATTTCTTCACAGAAAGGGTCATTAGGCATCGGAATGGGCTGCCCAGGGAGGTGGTGGAGTCACCATCCCTGGAGGTGTTTAAGAAAAGTCTGGACATGGCACTTAGTGCCATGGTGTATTGACATGGTGGTGTTAGGGCAAAGGTTGGACTTGATGATCTCAGAGGTCTCTTCCAACCAAATTGATTCTGTGATTCTGTGAAAGCATGAGTAAATTCCCACACAGGGGAAACCTCAGCGTTGTTTCACAGCGATTGGTTATTTAAACCCTATGGCTGGCTTCTCCTGTCTGCGTGGCTGGTCTTCAGCTGTTGTTTTCTTTTCCCAGGGGCAGATTTTTATGCCTCGCAGTGACCAGCCTTGCTGTGGCTCCTGGCCGCATGCGGCTCTTCCAGCCCAGCAGCTCCGCTGCTCCCAGCCCTCTCCCAGCCCTGGCTTGTGACAGCAGAGGGCAGCAAGAGATAAAGAAGATCGAGTCATAAATTGGGTCAAGTTCCACTTTTTGACATTTGCTTATTGGATACAGTGCGTGCAAAAACTGCCGACGGTTCCTCTGCCTGCTCTCCAGCTGCTGGACGGTGTGCCGACATCCAGCTCGGGTGCTGGGCCGGCAGCTCGTGTCGTCCCCAGCAGGGCGATGCGCTTTGCAGGGCCATAGCAAGCAGGAATACGGCCTTGCACGGCTGCGCCTCACCAAGTGGGTTAGAAAGGGAATCATGCTGATTTCAGAGACTTTGCCCAGTTACAAGAGCGCCATATGGTATTTTATCATGCTTCTGTTGAAAAGCTATAAAAATCTGAAATTAGCTATGGTTAGCTTTCAGTGCACAGCAAAATGTATCGCTTCCTTTAACTATGAATAAATAATTTCTTATATAATGATGGGAGCTGCTGGGTTGCATTCATTTTCTCCTCTACTCTGCAGCTCTCTGAAGAGAGATGTATGTTTGGAAAATGGTTTGTACTGAAGGACAAAGCAAAACGGTTACTGCTACTATGGGATTTTTAATAAATGGTATTTTTTCCTCTGCAGACTCACAGAAATGGGCCTTTTCTGCTTGCTGAGTTAGTGGTCAGATAAACAAAACCTGGGGTAATGCAGCTTTCCCTTCACTCTCCTGCCAGTATGTACCCTAAACAGGTTGTGTTGGTGCAGGGTGGAAATCCAACTGCTGGTGTCCTCTCAGGTGACAGCACTAACAAACCTGGAGGTTCTCCGTTTCCTGGAGGTGAGAGAAGCTGCCCACAAATGGAGGAACTGAAACTGCTGTCATCGTTGGTCTTCACGCCTACCTGTAAAGCACCATGTTGGTAACATGTAAACAATAACACATATGACTTAGGCAGGTAGAAACCAGCTCTGTGATCTGGCATGAGCAAGTGCAGTGGGATGGTTCCTCTGCTTTCTTGCCCTTACAGTGACAGCGGCAATGTCCAGCTTGTGCATTGCCTTCAGAAATGGTCTTATTATCTGAAAGGTGAGCGGCCTTAAGCTCTTCACGTCATTAAGCTTGTCTGGTCAAATGAATTATTTCTATGATATGGAACAAACATTTGCAAAATTCAGCATAATCTTCATGTTAGAGAGACTTCTTACACCAACAGAATAATCGTGGAGGTTATAATGGAAAGAGCATTTGGGCTTGCAGCCTTCTGAAACTCTCCGTTTCTCCAGTGTAGGGACAGAGAAGCTTAAAGAAGCATGGCAAGTTGTTCAGATGGATTTGAGAACTGTGCACGGAGGGTGATAAAGGAGGAGGCAGAATATAAAAAACAACCTGAAGGGACATTCACTTTTAATGAAAATATGTTTCAGAAGAAGAAAGCACTTCTGACCTGTTTATAGTTTTAATTTTTTTTTAATATTGTAAACCGAGACAGAGCGTTGTCGTGTAACCATGTAGCAGAGTGAAGCTGGCTTGTCTAGTTTCACTGAAACTCAAGAAGTTCATCCTAGCTCAGATTCTCATTAATCAGTTGCTACTAAACATTGTTCCTTTTAAGTAATCATAAGGTTGCTATAGTACATGTTTTATTTTTTACAGCTGCCATCAAGCAGTGTGCTCCTCCACCGAGCATGGGGCCAAACCCTGGCGTTTCTTCCTGCTGTCACTGACTGGCAAAGTGATAAGATAGTATTCAGCATGACAAAGCACATTTTGATGGCGTGCAGCAGAAGAGACAGACCTCCAGTTTCATCTGGTGAAACTATTCTTATGTTCTTACGTAATGTACTCCTAATGCTTATTTATTTTTTGTTTAAACATCTTCCGTTTGGGCTATCTTCCACAGGATTTCCAAATTTCAATATTAAATTAAATTCTTTCATAAAATTAATTGTATTCAGTGCTACTATAATCTGATAGCTGTAAAATGTAGAAGAGGGCCAGTTTCTATTCAAAGGTCTTCTAATTTTTTTTTTTCCAATTCAGTAGGAGCAGGATTTGGGCCTAAAATCCAGGGCAGGCTCTATGTTGAAGTCAAAGCGACCGCAATCTTTCCATAAACAGGTAGCTATCAGAGGCTGTGGTTGCTTACATTCCATGGTAATGAGCATCATTCAAAAATCTCGGAAGGACACATCTTAACTTCAAGAGACAAAGGTAATGAAACGCTGGGTGACAAACACCTCTAGTTTAGATCTACATTCAGTACCACTGAGTGTTGTGGACCCGAGGAGTGTCTTCCCAACCTAGTGGAGCTGCCACTGGCACTGGGGAGACAGCTGTGCAGAGCAGCCCGTTATCCCTTTCTAGGAGCTCTTAGAAATTTTTACATAATGGTCTGCTAACAGGTGCCATGTATGCTGATGGTTTTTTTAGTTCAATATTTCTCTCAACTGAGAACTTTTCAAGTGGATTTTAGAAGCCCTCCGTCTTCCAAGGGGAAAAAAACCCAGCTGTAGTGTTTACAGACCAAACCCCTGCATTGTGGAAGCTCGTTCCACTTTACATTATCCATTGTAGTTACGATTTTCCAAAGACTTCTAGGATCTAAAACAAAATAGTGGAAATTAAATGTAATTTTAAATTAGAAGAGAATTTCTAATATTAGAAAGTTCTAACATAAAACAGTAATAGACTGAAAGTTTTATTCCTTCATCTTAGACAGTAGGAAGTGAATGTTTCCTATAAATTTGGAAATAAATTTGTGGGTTAAATTACACATCTGGTGAACAAAACACATTTGTAGAGTCTAAGGATGAAAATTTCATTCCCTGTCCCAGTCCTGCTACCGAACAGAAGTCTGGCCCTAGATGAATTTTCACAGAATTTAACCCACTCTAATATTTTGTAGAAATCCATGAAAAATACTGCAGGACATATTTTGCCAAACTGCCTTATTTCTCTGTCAATATTTTCCTTAATTGATTTCATCCCTGTTTCCTCCCTACATGCTTGTTAGTGAGCTGGAAGAAGCGCAGTGTGCCCTTGCCTTAGGCATAACACTGTAACATCATTCCATACAATTAACTGCTTACAAAATGTTTCTTTCTCTCACTGTTCATGGCACATATTATGGATTACTTGCTGAAATTTGTCTTCTCACCTAGGGCAGGAATCTGCTGCTTGGTAAATTTCCAGCACATGTCACCCAGGCGTCACGCTAGACTTAGACCCCTTAGCATGAAAAATCCTTTTCCCCACCTGGAATTTCACAGTGATTGATTTCCTACAAAGCACCTCACTCCAAAGTGAATTAAGGATTGGACTCACCTCCATCCTGCTTCAGGAACCAGGGGCACTTTAATAGCCAAATCCTTGTGCTAAGCTGAGTTACTTCCAAAAGGATCAGGCTGAGCCCACTGGGCACGGCACTATGGAGGTGCAACCACAGGTTCTAGTTTTAATCCTTTGCTCATGCCCACACTATGTGGGCTTGATCAAATCATTTGAGGCAACATTTGTAAGCGTTCCCTCACTTTGACATTTCCCACAATTGACATTTTACTTAGTAACCCCTTTCCTCTTTCCTCCCGACGTTCCTCCTGTGCAGGGCTGTTTTCGGAAGAAGTGACCAGTGAATCTTGTAGGTGTCCATCAACAGCTCTGAAAAACAGGTCATAGTTCACTGTTAATCCCCCCTCCCTTCTAAGCAAGGCTGAAAACCCCTTTCCTTATGCTAGCCTCATTGGCCCAATTGGTGTTTTTTTTTCCAAAGCTATGATCTGTCTCCTAGCAAGTTAAGTTGATTTCTACAATAAAACTGCCCCAGTGTTTTTTTTTCTGCAATCTGTTAACATCACGAGAACAGAAATTTCCAAACATCTGTCAGAGAAGTGATTTCTCCTTATAACTATTTACCTAAGAAAAATGAATTAACTCTCCTAGATTTATTTTGTTAATGGTGCCTAGATACAGTGCTGTTGAGTACATTAGAAACTAACCCAAATAGAACTGTCCTGGAAAATAACTGAATCCCACTAAAAAGCTTTAGAGAGGAAGATGCAACTGTGTCATCACAAACACTTCTTAATGGGCTCTGTTTCAAATATAAAGCATCTTGCATTCGGGCTAACACCTTTATGCTACATTTCAAGCTGTTTTTTTTTTAAAAGCAAACACAAAATGCTCGAATAAAACTTTACAGTGGGAATGGTTCTATTATTTAATGCATTTGTTTATGTTAGCAGGTAAAAGGAATTTGAAGCCTAAGAACACACATGCAGACAGCAAGGAAGGGGCAATTAGTATTACAGTCTGGCATATGGGATAGGCATACAATACTTGAAAATCATTCGCAGAACATCAGCATTATAAAGTGTGCCTAAACAACAGGAAGAGTCCCATAAGATGTTCCTCTTGGAATGAGAAGATAATGTGGGATCTAGACACCTTCTCTGACGCAGAGCCTACAAACTGAGCATGGAACAGATCAAATAGGGGAATATTTCTTTACCCAGAAAAGTTCCTGATCTGTTCAACCAGTGATGGAAACTCGCACGGGCTGCTGTGCTTGGGGGCTGAACTGCAGACCTACTCTTTGCTATGCTGCCTTTCTTTGTCCCAGCAGACGCCAATATGGACTTTTTCTTGGACCTTTCCAGTGTTCTCCCTGGTCAGTCCTGTGTGTCCACTTTCATGTACATGCTTGTTTATGATTTATAGCTTTTACAACACAAGTGTTTCTAAAGCAGGTTTTTTTTCAATAGCCTGAGATCAGTAAGGATCTGGACAAAATGGTAGGTTGCCTGCCTGTCTGGCCCCATTTTTCTCAAAACATGAGGTGACTCTTTGGATTAAAGCTGTCCCCCTCAGCTTCAGTAGAGGCTCTGCCTGGGTGATCTGGCAGCTAGTCACCATCTTACCAAGGCACAATTTTGTCCTTTCTATCCTCCCTCTTTGTCTCTTCCATGGGAACAGGAAATTACCAGAGTTTCTGTGAGTCTCCTTTACTGACTTAGTACTGGGTTGTGTAATTTTTCTTGGCATTTCTTGGGTGTTATAGAACAGCCTGGAGCTATTTCACAATCAGCATCATCTAAAAAAACCTGACTGTAGAAATACAGTGACATTCACAAATCAATCACAGCCTAGCCCTTAATCCTAAAGCTCTCTATCAGCATTTTTACTGGATGATATGCTGCATCTGTTTGTGTCTAGTATGTCTTTGCTGCCTTCAGTCTCTGGTATTTCTGACTCTTTTCATGGACACCTGAAACTCTTCAGAAGAAGAGCCATGATTTTTCCTCAGGCGACCCATGCCTGCTTTGTGCTTTTTGGGGAATGCTGACACATGCCTGGTTTTGGCAAGCTCCTATTGTTTCAGCTGCCTGATTTTGAAGTGGGGTTTTATGGCTCCTAGAAATTCTTGCAGTTATTATAATTATAGCAGTAGTCCCTCCTGTAATGAGATCTCTTTTCCTATT
>NW_009616907.1:120973-127675 GCF_000690535.1 Cariama cristata
TTTACTCTTATATGAACGGATTTGAATCAAGGGGCCAAGTGCTGAGGGTTACGAGCATTGCTCTGTATATTTTACAGTCAACAGTGCACAGTTCAGTGTTGAGGCAGTTTTTGGATATCCCCTCAACTGGATTGTTTAATCACTGCAGTGTGCCCTAAATTCCACTGACACAAAAACCAGGACTGCAAGGTTTGCCGTCTGTTGCTCTGTCAGCATCTCAAAGAAGCCAGAAAGTAGAAAGAGAACACTATTAGGAAAATGTACTTTTCCTGCATTAAAAAGTATGCAATTCACATTGCACATTGTGATAAAAAGAAATTTTTGAGCAATGTTTTGAAAAATCTAAAGTTTAAGTATTAAATATTGAAATTTCTCTTTCTTCTTTCCCTCTCAAAATATATTTTGCGTTCGACTTTGTTCTACCAAAAAGGCCACAGAGCTGGGAATCAGTGTGCTTTTCAGGATGCAAGACATCGTTATGGGAAATAAAACAGGGGGGCAATTCACAAGGCATTTAACCGAAGCTTTTTGGCTCCCACATGGCATTCCAGTGCAGGCAGTGAGCTGTGGGGAGTATACCAGGTAATTCACACCCGAAAGAATTCAAAAGGGAGGCAGAAAAAGCTATTTTTCAGAATAGCAGAAGTTCTAATCCTAAAATAAAAGAAGGAAACTATGCAAACAGGATTTGCCTGTAAGAAAATCACATGCCTTGGGTGTGCTATGGGGTTTGTCCCATGGCCTATCTGCTTTACATGCCAGTGTAATGTCTGGATTATGGCATGCATTCATAGGCCTTCTCAAATACTCAAATGTCCTTGATGCTGTAACAATAAGACAAATGTACAGACATACCTCTCACACTGTTCTGTGTCATTTAGGTGAAGCTAATCATTTTACAGTCAAGACTGTAGATAGCTTCCAACCAAAAGCCTAATTTAGGAATCAACATTTTGTTCTGTGTTTATACAGAGCCTGGTGCAAAGAGATCCTAGTCCATGTCTGGGCTTCTTTAGCAAAGCTGCAATATGGTTAACGGATCTTTTGTTATGTGCCAAGAGTGGTATGGGGCCAAAGGAAAATGGCAGAATACAAGAAGTAAAATGTCTATGGAGAAGGAAGAGGAATCCAGTGTGTGCCTACTCTTTGCGTTGTGGTGATTAGATTTCTACGAATGTCAGTGGTTTTAGATTAAGCAGTTGGTGGTCGATTTAAAAACTTACTCAGAGAAATGGAAATAATTATTTTAAAATCCTAGATGGTTATGCTACAAGACGATTTCTCTTGCAAACCTCTGTGTTTATGTGTTTCTGAATACATCAAGGAAAGTTCTCCTTTCAGATCTGAACTTTACAAGCTTGGCTCTTGTGCTGATGAAGTCTTAATTTCACATCTGCAGGTAGTCCTACTGCGCTGAGTGGATGCTCTTCTGGGCATGGAGGTATGTTGCATTGGACCATGTGAAAATACCTATTTGGTAGGTAGTGATCCAGAGGTACTCGAACTGTCTTAATCTGTCCTTTCCACATCCAGTGTCCTCTCTGCTGAAAATTCAAAAGTATGTATTTATTTATTTGCTTTGCGTGCTGGGTCTGCACATGGCTGACATTATTCTCTTTACAGTTTTAAATTGTGAATCACATTTTGCTTCTCCTATCTCAATTCATGCTCCAGGAGCTTACTGATTCCACAGAGACTAAGGTGAAGAAGAAAAAACAGCTCAACAGTTTATGACTCTGTATAAGGAACTTCAAAATTTTCACGTATTTGTTTTCATATCAGTCCAAAGACTTTTGACTGAAGCTTTTCAGACCTTAAAGATTAAATTGTATGCCCTGGAGTGAAAGCAGATGAGATCTCTGATCCTTGTCTGTATAAGCTGAAGAAAATTCTTTTCTGATCCCAAATCTAACACAACTGCACTCTGAGCAGATACCTAAGACATACTGCAGGTTTTATCTGCCAGTGCTGCTTTGTCACGTTCCTTGGAGTGAGGGGAGAAAGTCTGACACACTGAGCCATGTTCCTGGTATTTTCAGCCCATGCTGTACTGAACTCAATGTGGTGGGATCCTGGTCCGTGTCTGGGCCTCTTTAACAAGTGGCTCAGTCACCATGCACCACAAAACCACCCCGCTGAGCCCCGCGGGAGGCCAGCAGAGACCCTGAGCCTTGAGCTCTGATTTTGACTGCTGTTTACAATATATCACTGGGAATGCCAGGAATGGGGGCAGTATGTCCAAGCTAGGCGCAGGGAGGGGGTCTGGAAGAGAGGGAGTCCTGGCCACGTGGAGGAGAGGCTACAGGCGAGGGCACTGACCCTCCAGCCCTCACCTCCATCCACCAGGGTTTCTCCTCAGAGCAAATTAACCTCCTCCTCTGGAGCAGTGTCCAGTCTCACACTGAACCCTGTGAGGGTGAGATCCCATTGACGATGTCCTTGGGAATCTGGGACAGGCAGAGGAGGGGCCGATCTCTGATTGCCCGGGCTGCAGGACACCAGAGTCCTCCATACCAGTGTCTGGCTACCCGGCTGAATGCCCTGGGGCATCTCGAAATACCACTTGCTACCTGTGTTTGGGGATCTGATCTGCATGCTTGGTAATAAGTTCCCTGTTTCCCTTACAGGCCGATTCAAAGTATGAATTGTCTCATATATCTAAGCTCAGCTCTCAGACCTGAAGTCTTTTCCAGCATGAGTAAACCTGTACTCTCTTTCTCCCCAACTATTGTAAATCTTTTATATGGTGTGTCATGTCTCTTTGAGATGCTGGAGAAGTTGAAAACATTTTTGTGACCTTCTTGTTCTCCCTGTTGTATTCCTACAACTTCTCAATGTACAAGCACAGGGAAAGAATTAATTTCTCCATAGCAGCTTTACCGAGGCTGTGTACAGGAGCAGATTCCCTTTGCTACCTCTCTTCTTTGTTTCTCTTCATATTTATTGAAGGGTTATGACAGCCTTTACTAGCAGCATTGATAGTTACTTTCAACAATACGTGAGTTGCGGCCATTATCACAAGGCTGAGTCTCCTAGTCCATGGACATCACCTGTGTCCCTGAGTCCTAGGTGCAGGTTGGATGTCGACCGACTGACCTTGCAATTCAGATCACACTGCCTTTGCAGTCTAGTATTCTACCATTTTTATTTTGTTCTACAGTGATCGCCACCAGTAAATGCTTCATGTTTCTAAATGATTGATAAACTATTAGTGTTGGCTCAGGGACTGCTCCCTATGGACCAGGCTGGAATAGCCTCAGTGACAGATATGTCTCCATTAAGACATTCACCAATGAAGCAGTTTTTAGTTACTTTAATATGTACTCTGTTATTTCTGCATAAAACACTTTTAAACAAAATAACACCTGCTTCTAAATCAAATGCCTTGCAGAAATCCAAATAGACTACTTCAATATACATGACCTTGTCAACTATGCCTGAAATTCACTTGAAAAATGTAATATTTAATGCCTTGATTTTCTGGTATATAGGGCAGCATGAGTGCCATTTCATCAAGCATATGATGTACAGCCTGAGGCACTCATAGTTAATGGTGTGTGAAGCTAATGCACTGCTCTTAAAACTTTTTTCTAACTCTGACTAAAGAGCAATATTGGTGCTTTGATGAATGACTGGAAGTAACTGGGTTTCTGAGTAGGCTGAAATTATCTTTGCATGCCATGATTTGCATTTTGGAAGGGTGATAGATAAAAACAGGCCACTCATTTACAAATTAATTTGGCTTTTAAATCAAAAAAGGCTAAGCTGAAAACAAGACTGTTATATGCTGGGTCTGGCCAACTTTGCTCAGACATTGTCAATCATTTTTATTTAGGACCAGTTGACATTTTTTCCCGTTTTAAGTGATGATGACCCCATAGTCAGAAAGTATATAGAGAATTATTCTTCATCGTACTTGGTTTCTTGTATCTGATTTCTATTTTTATTGCTAGCTGTTCCCTAGCAAAGTGTCAGCTTGGAGGCAACTGGGTGTGGTTCTTCAGGTGTAAATGCCAATACACTTTAATAATGCGTACAGCAGGCTTCAGTATAGATTAGTGAGCCAAATTCCACTTGTATAATGCTGTCTCCTGGAGACCCACAGTCTGCACCATTACCCAATTGTCAATTAAAATTCCAGTGAGGCAGTGGACTCTTATTCTTAGAACTGTGGCTGTAATATATTATTGTGTGTCTTTTTGAAAGGGATCTTTGAAATTAGAATAAGCTTTATCCTAAGTAGATCTGAAGATTTTAGCCCAGAAGATACAAAACAGATGATGATATGTCTTAGTTTTTCTTATTGCATTACCATCTATTTTTATTCCAGACAAAATTTGCATAGAGACAATGTAAGTGACCTAAAAAGCGACCAAAGAAGAGTCAAATGGACAGTGATTGAATTGGTGAGACCTCAAACCTATTTATCAACTGTTTGCATTTTAAGCAGTTCTCTAGCACATTTTTTGTTTCTTTTTCATACCTGTTTCTGTAGGGTGGCATTTAATCAAGCACAGCAAAACATTGGGGTAGGTTTGATCCCATTTCTCTTTGTCTCAGAGCTGGAGAAGCTCAGCTAAAAGAGCTATTGCTAAAAATTGATTCATGTCTCTCTCTTTTCAGTGACTCTTTACAATTTGTAGTTCATAGAGTATCCTCCTTTCTGCTCATATTTCAGGGTCCTAAAAACATAGAGCTGCTGTAAGGGGGAGGCTGGGGGGAGTGTTTGCTGCTGTTCCCTCGGAAGCAGGGTCTAGCTGTGGGGGACGCAGGCTGCCCAGGCCAGGGGATGCGGTGGCTGGGGAGCTGCTGGAGGTAACGGGCACAGCTGCCACGTGGTGCCCTCCACAGAGGTGGGGAGAGCTCGATCTGCCCACCTACGCAGCACCATTGTGGTTCTTGGTGTTGGGTAACATGGAAGAGCTCCAAATTCTATTTCATAAAGGCGAGTTAAGAGCAAGAAGTGGAAATAAAAACTTGGGGCAGAAAATGATGGAAATGCCCTGGCCTAGCAAAGGACTTAAACATGAACACTGACCAATAGTGGTAGGACTAGACATGGCAGGAGGTGATCCCTTTGGGAAAAAATGTGAGCCCTGAAGAAAACAAAACACTTACCTTAAAAATTTTTGCCTTTGTTTACTCAATGTTATTAAAATAAATTGGCAGGTTAACTCATCCTTTTAAAGATACATTTGAATAGCTAACAAAGACTTCAGACTGTGCAGAAAGCATTTATCAACACCTTTTCTGAGTGGTTGTTTGCCCAATCTTTTGCTGGATTTTGTTGCTGCATTCCTTGCAATCACTCAGTAGTTTCACAGCGAGAAGCTGCTGAACTGCTGCATGTGATGTCTAAGACAGCACAAGGAATTTAGCAGAGCCTCTGTGCCTGCAGACTGCACAGGGAATTTGGTGACCTAAAGTTCCTTTGAGGTCTCTGGAAAATCCCACATTCTATAGGCCAGCTCTGCATTTTTGTGCCTCGATAGCTCTAAAGAGGACACCACTGCTTCCTCACCCATGGAGCTTCTCATAATAGCAGGAGCACTGTCCTGGGGAGATTCACTTGCCTAGTGAAATCATAGGGAGTTAGAAACCAGAGAGAAGCAACTGAAGGCTCTACCCTGCTTCCCCAGCTGGAACGAGAGGGATTAACCAGAGAAATGCAGCAGTCAGGGTATTTAACAGCATGAGCAAGCTCACAGTTTCCCTCGGCATTCTGGCTTGAGCAGCTCCGGTCCTGGCTAATGGAAGCAGCATGTCAGATGACAAATGTGGCAAAACATAGCGTTGTTTGCTCTGGGCTGTGCTTTTCCTGGATATGATTATCTGTCTGTGGGAAACAGGTTCCTTCAGCCTTCCTGGCCAGTTATGGGAGAACATGGATGGATGTTGGATGTTACTGGTACCATGAGGTTGCTGGTTCAAATATCATCCCAGGTGGCTTGTAACTAAATATTGTTACCATTTGATTAGAGCTCTGTCTTTAATATCAATCAGTCACTGAAGAAGGAACTTGTGGTTTTACCTTGATTCTTAGTCTACAGATACCCACATCATAACAACTAAGCCCCGCACAGCTCACCTGGAATGGACAAGGGAGGCATTTGAGAAAGCAGCTAACCATAATCCTGGGGGAACTCTTTTGAGATCAGGATTATTGAGTGCTGCTGTACTCTTTGTGGTAGAAGACTTGACTTCCCATTTCTTTCTGCTTTCATGTAAAATCAATTCTCTTTAACTACTTGCTTCTAATTAAGAAAGGAAAGTTCTAGTAGTAGTAAAAGTGATTCATCATGCAATTATGGACAAATCCTTTACCAGTATAAATCGCCATTGCTCTAATGGCTTAAGGGGAGCTTCAGTTATCTGAAAGTCTTCCCCATCAATTTGGACAAGTTAAGCACATAAGCCTGTTACAGACCACAGTAATGATTAGCATGCTAGAAAACTGGCTTTGGCTCTTGGCAATGACACTTGATTAAATTATTTGAAGCCAAAGTTCAAGGAATGGAAGTCAGTTATAGATGAGAATAAGTGCAATTCCTGTTCTCTAAGTGTTTTCTTACAGATTTACCAGAGACTCCTACTGAGAAAAAAAATCATGCCTTAACTTAGGTGATGAGATAACTCTGTGAAGAATAATTCCTGAAAAGATTTTCTCTTCTTTGCCTTGTCCTGCATAATCTGCAGCTCCAT
>NW_009616907.1:127847-131213 GCF_000690535.1 Cariama cristata
CAGGAATGCTGTGATCAGAGATCTCCCACCTTGAACCAAATACCATATAAATGGAGTTTAAAAGGAATACAAGGAAAATAGGAGCCTTCGCTCATAATGTTAATCCATCATTTTATCTTGTATGTGGAGGGTGTTTCCTACGTTCACTTTGGGTAAGAGACCACCTCCAAGACACTGAGTTGAAAAGCTGAACACTCTCCTGAGTTGCGAAAATCAAAGACCACAGTGGAAGTTTTTGAGTATTTACTCATATGTTTCAGATTCATGATGCAGACTAGAAGCTGACAGGAGGAGAAAAAAACCCACACAACCAAAACTACTTAGTAGCTTGTTGCAGCAAAACCCATCAAGGTTTATTTTTATCCTGTCCCAAACTTTTCATTAGTCAGAGTCCTGAAAATTATTTTATATGCTGGAGACAAGTATGATTGTACAAACATCGGAAGAAATCTTTCCCTTCATAAGCAGAAAAATATGGCCTTTTATAAATGTTGACTTTTCTTTAGGTAGTCTATAATAAATTAGTGTTGATAACAAAAGTAACTGAAATCCAATACAAAGAGCAAGTGGGTGGCCTGGAAATAAAAGAAAAGCAATATGGGTTGATTTAATTTTTTTGTGGAGTCTCTGACAGAGTGAGACTCTGTGAGACATTTTAGCTACATGACAGTTTGACTTTTTTACCTCTCTGATTATTCAGTATAGGATAGTAATAATGGTTTAGATATCTCTGAAAGCCTTGCTGCAGAGAAAGATCTGAGACATCCCCATAAGCTCAGTTTCCCAGTGTTTATCAGGACAGAAAACATATTTATGGAACTGGGCCAATTATAATACAAGGAAAGAGTATAGGAGGTTTTTTAAGACATGCTGAAGATTTTGCAGGTGGAGGAAGATCTGACTACTGATTTCCATTTTGCATATTTAGTAGTTGAAGCAAACTCACAAGAGCTACAACAGTACTAAAAGAAAAAGTGAAAGATGAATCACACAAAATATGAGTTAAAATTGGTTGCTTTGAAGTGTTGATCTCGGTTGAACAAAACTGGAGAAAGATGGAAGGGAAAAATAGCTCCTTATTTGTGACAGGGTACTTCCAAGGGGTTTATCTTGCCTGAGATGGTAATGCTGCTGCTGGTGGGGGAAGGATATCAGGGAGGCCCCCAGGGCCATCAGAAGGGATCTGAGCAGCTGCAGGCAGGAGCTGCCTAGGTCCCTTCTGATGTCCCTGGGGGTTACTGTTTATCAAAGAAAAAAGCAGCAACTTTTTTTTTTTCCCCAGAGAAATGCTCAGAGAAATGCAACTTATTGATAAGAGAAATGCAAAGGTAACTCAGCCCTAACCTAGGAAAATATAGAGTAACCATGGTTGCATAATCTATGTATTCTTGCTTATAGCTGATTGAGGAGCTGCCTGAACTCTTGACTGTTGAACTTTACAGGGTAGGGAGTAGTAAGGAATAAAAAGTGATGGTATCCAGTTACTGCCTGTCCTAAAAAAAAAAGTGCAAAAAACCTATCTGGTAAACAATATTGTTGTTTGATTAGTAACTATTAGACTGATAAAATATTTGATGTATAATTCAATAAGATCTGTGGAAAATAGAATGTTTCTTTCCATAGTCATTATTTATGCTGTTCATAATCCATTTTAAGGGTTATTCAGAGAAGATAAAGCAGTTTGGTGAGTGATAGGTTTAGTGTAGATATTTCTTTGCTGGAGCTGGATCCATAAAGATAAACTGAACCAAGCATTATTCAGAGTTTGCTGACGCTAATGAACAGGGATGATCTATTTATGAACAAACTCATGGATAGCAGCGTGACTAGTCACATGAGGTAAATTCACAAGATCACTTTGTATTTTGTAAAGAATCTTGAATTAGATGATGTATGTTCTTTTTGATCTATTGTATGTTATGGATATGGACTGAGCTGTACCAGATCTGAAGACTCTTGAGGGAAATGTTTTACTCTTTGAACACAGGCCTTCGTGTAAATATCACAGCTGACCATGACACCTTGTTTACAGATGGGACCAAAATCTTAAGCTATTGGACTTCCTCAGAGGTGAAGAGGAAATTGAAATCCAGTTCAGATCATAAAGGTCAGGTTCATCTCTAAAAGTAAACACCATGTATAACTTTCAAATGACAGCAGTTCACGAAATCACCAAGCAAACAAACAAGGTAGCACATCTAGTATTTAAAAGCCATCATTTATTCACAGGTGTTGAATGGCCAGTGCAAAGCTGGGGGTATACCTACACAGGAGTACCTTGCAACCCTATTAAGCTCTTTCCCCTATATTCAGACATCAAAAGACTATACACATTCTGCAGACACAGGAATGGCTGGAGCTGACTCCACCTCCGACTTTTTTTCCCCTGCCCCGACTACTTGCTAAAAGACTCACGTTTCCATATGCTTTGCAAAGTGTATGACCAGGATGCTCCCAGTGGTATAGCTGCCCTTGATCAAATCTCCCACGACTAGAAAATGTTTGCATGAAGGCATGAGGGTAAGTGCCTTCCTCCAGGTGGATAAGGAGGGGATGATTGGCCTGGTAAGGGAGGAACGGTGCCAGGTCCCTACAAGGCATGCGGGCACAGCACATCTGATGGGCAGCTTGTTGGCAAGGCAGGAGGTGAGCTTGCCGCTGCTTCTTGCAGCTCAATCATCTGGGCTGGTGCGGTGAACGTCCCTTGCACTGCTCTCATATTTTGCAAAGATGAACCAAGTTTTCTGTATTTACTGTGATTTAACACTGCCATATAGCAAAAACAAGAGACTCAACTATTCAACCCAAAGTCATCGGGTGTTAGCTCAGGAAGAAACTGTTGTGGGGGTTCTCCCAGCGTCTTTAACGTTGTCCATGGCATCATAAAAAAAATCAAGTAGCATCATGGGCATCAAAATTTAGTGCTTGTTTTCACTTAATTGCACAGGGATACTGGGAACTGAATTAGTTGGACAAAAATGTAGACCTTGGAAAAAATCAGGACAATTACATAAATCCACGGAATTTCAGTAATAAAATCAAGTTAGAATGTTAGGCAGATACCATCAGCTCCCTTTTAAGGAAGCTTAGCAGACCAGATAGGTTTTTTTAATCCCTTTATGGTTTATTTGAATGCTGAGTAAACATCTGAGCTTTACAATGTATGTAGGCTATGTGGAAGATTAATGTGGAAAAAGTCAGCCATGCTTATATACATCTGGAAATAATTATTGCACACTTAGCGCCGGGTATAGATATTGTCATAATTCCAACCTCAGTTGGCACACAGGAGGCATGGGAGCTCATTAGCTTTTCCCCTTTAGAGAGACAGGTTCAAAATTTGCTTTCCAGCCGGAATGCAAATAG